>NW_028137749.1:0-14485 GCF_965140915.1 Aythya marila
GTGCTGAGCGCGCGGGCGCTGCGGGATGGGGGATTTATTGGGATGGGTGTTGGGCTATTGGGGTTTTTGGGGTTTTGGGGTGCCGGGGGGCTCTCAGTGACCCCCCCCCGCCCTTACAGTGCCACGGACGACTTCAACCACGGGGTGGTGCTGAGCGCGCGGGCGCTGCGGGACGGGGAGGTGTTCACGGTGCGCCTGGACCGCACGGTGCCCAAATGGGCCGGCTCCATCGAGATCGGGGTCACCACGCACAGCCCCGCGCGCCTCCAGCTGCCCTCCACCATGACCAACCTGCGCTCAGGTGGGCAACGGGGGGGGGGGTTTTGGGGTCCCCGGGGGGTCCCTAGGGGGTCTTCGGTGTTATTATGGGGTCTTCGTGGGGTTTTCAGCATCCTTATGGGGTCTTTATGGGGTCTACACCATCTCCATGGGGTCATCAGCAGCATTAGGGGGTCCCCAGGGGGTCCTCAGCATCGTTATGGGGTCCCCATGGGGTCTTCATCATCCTTATGGGGTCTCCATGGGGTCTACACCATCTCCATGGGGTCCTCAGCATCAATATGGGGTCCCCGGGTGGTCCTCGGGGGGTCCTTGGTGTTATTACGGGGTCCCCATGGGGTCTTCAACATCGTTATGGGGTCCTTATGGGGTCTACAACATCTCCATGGGGTTCCCAACATCTCCATGGGGTCATCAGCATCAATATGGGGTCCCCAGGGGGTCCTCGGGTGGTCCTCGGGGGGTCTTCGGTGTTATTACGGGGTCTTCGTGGGGTTTTCAGCATCCTTATGGGGTCCTTATGGGGTCCTTATGGGGTCTACACCATCTCCATGGGGTCCTCAGCGTCATTAGGGGGTCCCCATTGGGTCCTCATCGTTCTTATGGGATCCCCCTGGGGTCCCCAACATCTCCTTGGGGTTCCCAATGTCCTTATGGGATCCCCGTGTGCTCCCCTCCCTGTACCCTCCACCCTGAGATCTCCAAGCCCCCCCTTAACCCCAAACCCCCCTGTAACCCCCATAACCCCCATAAAAACCCCAAACCCCCCATAAAAACCCCCAAAATCCCCCCCAAAAAACCCCAAACCCCCCCCAAAAAAACCCCAAACCCCCCAAAAACCCCAAACCACCCATAAAAACCCCAAAACCCCCTTATAACCCCAAAACCCCCCAAAAAAACCCAACCCCCCCTCTCAAAAAAAAACCAAAAAACCCCAAACCCCTCCAAAAAAACCCCAAACCCCCCCAAAAACACCAAAAAAACCCCAAAACCCCCTAAAAAACCCCAAAACCCTACAGGCACCTGGATGATGACGGGCAATGGGGTGATGCACAACGGCACCACGGTGCTGGACGAGTACGGCCACAACCTCGACCGCCTCAAGGTGGGCGCCAGCACCCATGGGTGCGGGGGGGGTCCTTAGGGTGGGGGCGTGACCCTGACCCTCCCCCAACCCCACCCATGGGTGTCCTCGGAGGCGGGGGACACGGTGGGGGTGGTGTGGGCGCCAGCACCCATGGGTGCGGGGGGGTCCTCAGGGTGGGGGCGTGACCCTGACCCCCTCCCCCCCAACCCCACCCATGGGTGGACACGGTGGGGCTGGTGTGGGTGCCAGCACCCATGGGTGGGGGGTCCCGGGGGGGTGGGGACGTGACCCTGACCCCCCCAACCCCACCCATGGGTGTCCCCGCAGGTGTGGGACACGGTGGGGGTGGTGTGGGTGCCAGCACCCATGGGTGGGGTTGGGGGGGTCCCGGGAGGGGTGGGGGTGTGACCTCACCCCCCCCCCCAACCCCACCCATGGGTGTCCTTGCAGGTGGGGGACACAGTGGGGGTGGTGTGAGCGCCAGCACCCATGGGTGGGGTTGGGGGGGGGGGTCCTTAAGGTGGGGGCGTGACCCTGACCCTCCCCCAACCCCACCCATGGGTGTCCTCGGAGGCGGGGGACACGGTGGGGGTGGTGTGGGCGCCAGCACCCATGGGTGCGGGGGGGTCCTCAGGGTGGGGGCGTGACCCTGACCCCCCTCCCCCCCCAACCCCACCCATGGGTGGACACGGTGGGGCTGGTGTGGGTGCCAGCACCCATGGGTGGGGGGTCCCGGGGGGGTGGGGACGTGACCCTGACCCCCCCAACCCCACCCATGGGTGTCCCCCGCAGGTGTGGGACACGGTGGGGGTGGTGTGGGCGCCAGCACCCATGGGTGGGGTTGGGGGGGTCCCGGGAGGGGTGGGGGTGTGACCTCACCCCCCCCCCCAACCCCACCCATGGGTGTCCTTGCAGGTGGGGGACACAGTGGGGGTGGTGTGAGCGCCAGCACCCATGGGTGGGGTTGGGGGGGGGGGGTCCTTAGGGTGGGGGCGTGACCCTGACCCCCCCCCAACCCCACCCATGGGTGTCCCTGCAGGCGGAGGGCACTGTGGGGGTGGTGTGGGCACCAGCACCCATGGGTGGGGTTGGGGGGCGGTCCTTAGGGTGGGGGTGTGACCCTGACCCCCTCCCCCCCAACCCCACCCATGGGTGGACACGGTGGGGGTGGTGTGGGCACCAGCACCCATGGGTGGGGTTGGGGGGGGGGGGTCCTTAAGGTGGGGGCGTGACCCTGACCCCCCCCCCAACCCCACCCATGGGTGTCCCTGCAGGCGGGGGACACGGTGGGGGTTGTGAGGGTGCCAGCACCCATGGGTGGGGCCCCCGGGGGGGGGTCCTTAGGGTGGGGGCGTGACCCTGACCCCCCCCCCAACCCCACCCATGGGTGGACACGGTGGGGGTGGTGTGGGTGCCAGCACCCATGGGTGGGGGGTCCCGGGGGGGTGGGGACGTGACCCTGACCCCCCCAACCCCACCCATGGGTGTCCCCGCAGGCGGGGGACACGGTGGGGGTGGTGTGGGTGCCAGCACCCATGGGTGGGGTTCGGGGGGGGTCCTTAGGGTGGGGGCGTGACCCTGACCCATCCCCCAACCCCACCCATGGGTGGACACGGTGGGGGTGGTGTGGGCGCCAGCACCCATGGGTGGGGTTGGGGGTTCCCGGGGGGGGTTGGGGGTGTGACCTCACCCCCCCCCACCCATGGGTGTCCCCGCAGGCGGGGGACACGGTGGGGGTGGTGCGCCGTGCGGACGGCACCCTGCACTTCTTCGTCAACGGGACCCCCCAGGGCCCCGCCGCCTGGAACGTGCCCCCCGGCGTCTACGCCGTCGTCGACCTCTACGGGCAGGCGGCGCAGGCCACCATCGTGGGGGACGGAGGTGACTGGGGGGGTCGGGGGGGATTTGGGGGGGTTTGGGGGGGGTTGGGGGGGTTATTGGGGGGTTTGGGGGGAAATTGGGGGAGTTATTGGGGGATTTGGGGGAGATTTGGGGGAGTATCGGGGGATTTGGGGGGAATTTGGGGGGTTTGGGGGGGATTTGGGGGGAAATTGGGGGGATTTGGGGGGGTATTGGGGGATTGGGGGGGTATTGGGGGGTTTGGGGGGAAATTGGGGGGGTTTGGGGAGGTATTGGGGGGTTTGGGGGGAGGTTGGGGGAGATTTAGGGGGATATTGGGGGATTTGGGGGGGTATTGGGGGGATTTGGGGGAGATTTGGGGGGGTATTAGGGGATTTTGGGGGGTATTGGGGGATATTAGGGGATTTGGGGGGGATTTAGGGGGTTATTGGGGGATTTGGGGGAATATTAGGGGATTTGGGGGGTATTTAGGGGGGTATTGGGGGATTTGGGGGGGGTATTGGGACAGGCGGCGCAGGCCACCATCGTGGGGGACGGAGGTGGGGTTGGGGGGGATTTGGGGGGGATTTGGGGGGTTTGGGGAGGGGTGGGGGGGGTTTGGGGGAGATTTGGGGGGGTATTGGGGGATTTGGGGGGGTATTGGGGGGTATTGGGGGAAAACTGGGGGGATATTGGGGGATTTGGGGGGATATTAGGGGATTTGGGGGGGTATTGGGGGGATATTAGGGGATTTGGGGGGGTTATTAGGGGGTTTGGGGGGATTTGGGGGTGATTTGGGGGGATATTGGGGGATTTGGGGGGGTTATTGGGGGGGATTTGGGGGAGTTATTAGGGGTTTGGGGGGTTATTGGGGGGATATTAGGGGATTTGGGGGGGGTTGGGGGTGATTTGGGGGAGTATTGGGGGATTTGGGGGGGAATTGGATTTGGGGGGAAATTGGGGGGGTTATTGGGGGATTTGGGGAAGATTTAGGGGGGTTTGGGGGGCAAAATGGGGGATTTGGGGTGCTTATTGGGGGATTTGTGGGGATATTAGGGGATTTGGGGGGATTTGGAGGGGTATTAGGGGATTTGGGGGGGTTGGGGGAAAATTGGGGGATTTGGGGGAGATTGAGGGGGGTCTGGGGGGGATTTGGGGGGAAATTAGGGGAGATTTGGGTGGTTATTGGGGGATTTGGGGGTGGTGGGGGGAAATTGGGGGGGTTATTGTGGGATTTGGGGGCATATTAGGGGATTTGGGGGGGATTTAGGGGATTTGGGGGGTTATTAGGGGATTTGGGGGGGCATTGGGGGAGATTTGGGGGGGAATGGGGGTTATTGGGGGATTTGGGGGGATATCAGGGGGAATTTGGGGAGGTTGGGGGGGATTTGGGGAGCTGGGGGGGGAATTGGGGGAGCCGGGGGAGGAATTGGGGCGAGGATTTGAGATTTTGGGGGGGGGGCTCTGGGGGTCTTGGGTGCACTGGGGATGGACCCTGCAGCCACGCACCCTTTTTTACCCCCCCCCACCCCGTGCTGACCCCTGTTCCCCTCCCCCCAAACCCCAGACCCTCCATCCGAGGGCTCGTCGGGGGGCTCCCCCGGGACCCCCGAGAGCCCCCCGCCCCCGGGGGGGTCTTCCAGCGACCTGCGCTTCCACCGGCGCCACGGGGCCAACGCGCTGCTCACCAACGGGGGCCGCACGGCGCTGCGCCAGAACTGCCGCGCAGAGTTCAACGACGCCATCGTCGTCTCCAACCGGTCAGCACCCCCGGGGGGAACCCCAAAATCCCCGGGGGGAACCCCCAAAATCCCCAGGGGGAACCCCCGAAATCCGGGGGGGACGCCAGGGGGGGACCTGAAATGCCCAGCGCGGAACGCAAAATCCCACAGGGGAACTGAAAATCCCAAAGGGGAACCTGAAATCCCAGAGGGAAGATCCTAGAAGTCATGTCCTAGAACCCAAAAGTTATGTTCTAGAACCCAAAATCCAGGGGGGGAACCCCAAATCCAGGGGGGAGCACAAAAAGCCGGGGGGAACACCAAAACCTAGGGTGGAACCCAAAGTCCCACAAAGGAACACGAAATCCCAAAGGGGAGCCCAAAATCCTAGAGGGAAGATCCTAAAAGTCATGTTCTGGAACCCCAAAAATCATGTTATAGAACCCGAAGCTCACGTTCTAGAACCCGAAATCCATGAGGGAGATCCCAAAAGTCACATCCTGGAACCCAAACTCCATCGGGGGAGTCCCCAAAAGCGCACCCAGGAACCCAAAAGTCACGTTCTAGAACTCAAAAGTCATGTTGTAGAACCCAGGCCATGCTCTAGAACCCAAAGTCACATTCTGGAACCCAGAATCCATGGGGGAGATCCCCAAACTCATCATCTGGAACCCAAACTCCATGGGGGAGGGTCCCAAAAATCGTGCCCTGGAACCCAAAGCCCACATTCTAGAACCCAAATCCCACGATCTAGAACCCAAACTCCTTGCTCTAGAACCCAAAATCTACGGGGGAAATCCTAAAACTCACAGTCTAGAACCCCAAATCCAAGGCTGGTTCCCCCCATGGGTACCCCCCCATGGGTGCCCACCCCCTTGGGCGCCCCCCACCCATGGGTGCCCCCCCCTCCCCCATGACCCCTCCCCCACCCATGGGTGCTCCCCTCCCCCCCCCAGGGCGCTGCGGGACGGGGAACTCTTCGAGATCGTCATCCAGAAGATGGTGGACCGCTGGTCGGGCTCCATCGAGGCCGGTGAGCTGGGGGGGGGGGGTGACACTTTTTGGGGTGGGGTGACACTTTTTTGGGGGGGTGTGACACTAAGGGGGCGTGGTCTGAGCCGGCCCCGCCCCCAGGTGTCACCGCCATCCGCCCCGAGGAGCTGGAGTTCCCCAACACCATGACCGACATCGACTACGACACCTGGATGCTCAGGTGGGGGCACGGCGCGTCCCCAAATGTCCCCAAATTGTCCCCAAATTGTCCCCAAATGTCCCCAGGGTCCCTATTTGTCCCCATCTGTCCCCATATCCCCCTATTGTCCCCCAGTGTCCCCAAATGTCCTCTTGTCCCCTATTGTTCCCATATCCCCCAACTGTCCCCAATGTCCCCTATTGTCCCCAAATGTCCCCAAATGTCCCCACTGTCCCCATGTCCCCATAATCCCCTGATTGTCCCCAAATGTCCCCGTATCCCCCAATGTCCGCAATGTCCCTTATTGTCCCAATATACCCTATTGTCCCTATATCCCCCAAATGTCCCCAATGTCCCCAATGTCCCCAATGTCCCCAAATGTCCCTAAATGTCCCCAAATGTCCCCTGCCCCGCAGCAGTACGGTGGTGATGCAGGACGGGAACATGCTGTCCCCATGTCCCCAATGTCCCCATGTCCTCTATTGTCCCAATATACCGTATTGTCCCTATATCCCCCAAATGTCCCCAACTGTCCCCATGTCCCTAAATGTCCCCAATGTCCCCTATTGTCCCCTATTGTCACAGCGGCACGGCGGTGATGCAGGACGGGAACACGCTGTCCCCATGTCCCCATTGTCCCCATATACCCCCAATGTCCCCAATGTCCCCAATGTCCCCAAATGTCCCCAATGTCCCCAATGTCCCCAATGACCCCATATACCCCCAATGTCCCCAATGTCCCTAAATGTCCCCAATGTCCCCAATGTCCCCATGTCCCCTATTGTCCCAATATACCCTATTGTCCCTATATGCCCTGATTGTCCCCAATGTCCCCAATGTCCCCAATGTCCCCAATGTCCCCAAATGTCCCTAAATGTCCCCAAATGTCCCCAATGTCCCCAATGTCCCCAATGACCCCATATACCCCCAATGTCCCCAATGTCCCTAAATGTCCCCAATGTCCCCAATGTCCCCATGTCCCCAATGTCCCCAATGTCCCCAAATGTCCCCGCAGCGGCACGGCGGTGATGCAGGACGGGAACACGCTGTCCCCATGTCCCCATTGTCCCCATATACCCCCAATGTCCCCAATGTCCCCAATGTCCCCAAATGTCCCCAATGTCCCCAATGTCCCCAATGACCCCATATACCCCCAATGTCCCCAATGTCCCTAAATGTCCCCAATGTCCCCAATGTCCCCATGTCCCCTATTGTCCCAATATACCCTATTGTCCCTATATGCCCTGATTGTCCCCAATGTCCCCAATGTCCCCAATGTCCCCAATGTCCCCAAATGTCCCTAAATGTCCCCAAATGTCCCCAATGTCCCCAATGTCCCCAATGACCCCATATACCCCCAATGTCCCCAATGTCCCTAAATGTCCCCAATGTCCCCAATGTCCCCATGTCCCCTATTGTCCCAATATACCCTATTGTCCCTATATGCCCTGATTGTCCCCAATGTCCCCAATGTCCCCAATGTCCCCAAATGTCCCCGCAGCGGCACGGCGGTGATGCAGGACGGGAACACGCTGCGCAATAACTACGGCTGCGACCTGGACTCGCTGGGCACGGGGGCGCGGATCGGGATGATGCGCACGGCGCGCGGGGACCTCAAATACTTCATCGACGGCAGGGACCAGGGCGTCGCCTGCTCCGGGCTGCCCCCCGGTACGGGGTTATGGGGTCGTTATGGGGTCGGGGGAGTTATGGGGTCATGGGGGGGGTTATAGGGTCAGGGGGGTTGTGGGGTAACGGGTTATGGGGTTATGGGGTTATGGGGTTAACTTCATGGACCAGGGCATTGCCTGCTCCGGGCTGCCCCCCAGTATGGGGTTATGGGGTTGTTATGGGGTCCTTATAGGGTCAGGGGGGTTGTGGGGTCATGGAGGGGGTTATGGGGTCAGGGGGTGATAGGGTTATAGGGTCAGGAGTTATGGGGTTAACTTCATGGACCAGGGCGTCACCTGCTCCGGGCTGCCCCCCAGTATGGGGTCAGGGGGTCGTTATGGGGTCCTTATAGGGTCAGGGGGGTGGTTAGAGGTTTATGGGGTCATGGGGTCAGGGGTTATGGGGTTGTGGGGTTGTGGGGTTATGGGGTCAGGGGGGTTATGGGGTTAACTTCATGGACCAGGGCATTGCCCTCTCCGGGCTGCCCCCCGGTACGGGGTTATGGGGTCGTTATAGGGTCCTTATAGGGTCAGGGGGGTGTTTAGAGGGTCAGGGGGGTTGTGGGGTCAGGGGTTATGGGGTTATGGGGTCAGGAAGGTAATGGGGTTATCATCACGAACCAGGGCGTCGCCTCCTCTAGGCTGCCCCCCGTACAGGGTTATGGGGTCGTTATGGGGTTGGGGGGTGGTTATAGGGTCAGGGGGGTTGTGGGGTAATGGGTTATGGGGTTCTGGGGCTATGGGGCTGTGATGCTATGGGGCTGTGGGGTTATGGGGCCGTGGGTTTATGGGGCCATGGGGCTGTGGGGTTATGGGGTTACGGGGCCATGTGTCCGTGGTGCTATGGGGTTATGGGGCTGGGGGGTTGTGGGGCTGTGGGGTTGTGGGGTTTTGGGGTTGTGGGGCTATGGGGCTGTGATGCTATGGGGCTGGGGGGTTGTGGGGCTGTGGGGCCGTGGGGCTGTGGGGCTGTGTCGGTGTGGGTGTTGCTATGGGGCCGCCCCACAGAGGTGTACGCGGTGGTGGACCTGTACGGGCAGTGTGTCCAGGTGTCCCTCACCGGCGCCCCCGGCCCCGCCGACAACAGCCTGGGGCACGGCCCCCCCGACAAGGCCCCCCCCCCGTCACCAGGTGGGGGCACCCCCGGGACCCCCCCCCCCCGGCGGGAGGGACCCCCTCTGTAGGGTGGGGATCCCTCTATAGGGTGGGGATCCCTCTGTGGGGTGGGAGGGGTGGGAAGCCCCCCCCCAAGGGATGGGACCCCCCGGGATGGGACCCCCCCCCAACCAATGGGACCCCCCTCCCAATAGGATGGGACCCCCTCCCCCCAATGAGTGACCCCCCCATTAGTGACCCCCCCCCCTTGGGTACCCCTGCATTAGTGCCCCCCCCATTGGTGCCCCCAATTAGTGCCCCCCCCATTAGTGACCCCTCCCGGGGTCTCCCCCCTTGATGTTGCCCCCCCGACCCCACCCCCATTTTTATGCCCCCCCATTAGTGACCCCCCCAGGACCCCCCCTCGAGTTCCCCCTCCCTTGGGTACCCCCCCTTGTTGCCCCCCCCACTGACGCCCCCCCCATTGATGCCCCCCATTAATGCCCCCCCCCAGGGTCACCTCCATCACTGATGCCCCCCCTCGGGTCCCCCCCCCCCCTTGTTGCCCCCCCCGACCCCCCCCCAATTTCCGTGCCCCCCCATTAGTGCCCCCCCCATTAGTGCTGCCCCCGCCCCTCCCCCACTGACGTTGCCCCCCCTGACCCCCCCCATTTCCGTGCCCCCCCATTAGTGACCCCCCCGCCCCTCCCCCACCTTGTTGTCCCCCTGACCCCCCCCATCTCCGTGCCCCCCCCCAGCCCCCCCGGTCCGGCACCGTTTCCACGCCAGCTGCGGGCAGAACGTGGCGCTGGCGGGGGAGGGGCAGCGCGCGGCGCGGGTCGGGGGCTTCAGCCACGGGGTCGTCTTCAGCAGGACCCAGCTGCGGGACGGGGAGCTCTTCGAGGTGGGCGGGGACACGGGGGGCACGCCCACTGGGGGCGGGGTTAAATGGGGCACGCCCACATGGGGCGGGGTCACTGGGGTGGGGTCACTGGGGGTCATGGGGGTGTCATTGGGGGTGGCATTGGGGTGGGGTAGGGGCAGGCACTGGGAGGGGTGGGATACACACATGGGGGGGCGGGGCTAGTGGGGGGTACGCCCACTGGGGGCGGGGTTAAATGGGACACGCCCATAGGGGGCGGGGTCAAAGGGGGACACGCCCGCCTGGGGTGGGGTCACTGGGGTGGGGGCATGGGGGGTGGGGTCACTGGGGGTCATTGGGGGGTGGCATTGGGTTGACATGGAGGGTGGGGCTAAAAGTGGACACGCCCACAGGGGAGGGGCCAAGGGACACGCCCACTGGGGGGCGGGGCCAAATGGGGACACGCCCACATGGGGTGGGGTCACTGGGGCAGGATCATGGGGGAGTAGAATTGGGGTAGGGGAGGGCACTGGGAGGGGTGGGATACACACATGGGGGCGGGGCCACGGGGGACACGCCCACTGGGGGCGGGGTCAAGGGGGGACACGCCCACATGGGGCGGGGTCACTGGGGCAGGGTCACTGGGCTGGGGTCACTGGGGGTCATGGGGGAGAGGTTGGGGAGGGGAGGGGGGAATGGGGTGTGCCCATTTGGGGGCGGGGCCAAGGGTGGACACGCCCACTGGGTGGGAGGCCACGCCCCTTGTAAGGGAGGGGGCGCTGCACGAGGAGGGAGGCCACGCCCCCCGGTGGTCCAAGCCACGCCCCCTTGGAGCATTAACCCCTCACTGCCCAGATGCAAATAGAGGCAGGTGGGCAGGCTGGGGGGGGGGGTAATCAAATGTGGGCGTGGCCTGAGGGTGGCTCCGCCCCCTTGGATCAAAGCCGCGCCCCCGGGGCCTAAGCCACGCCCCCTGAGAATTAACCCCTTGCTGCCCAGATCCAAATTGAGGCGTGTGGGCAGGCTGGGGGGGGGTAGGTGTGAATAACCACCGGTGGGCGGGGCCTGCTGCTGTCCCCGCCCCCTCGGGGCCCAAGCCCCGCCCCCCGAGCGTTAACCCCTTGTTGCCCAGGTGCGCATCGAGGCCCTGGACGAGCGCTGGGCGGGCTCGGTGCGGGTGGGGCTGGCGGCGTTGCCCCCCGGGCAGGGCCCCCCCGGCCCCCCCGCGCTGCCCCCCTCCCTGCTGGACCTGCCCGGCCCCCCCAGCTGGGTGGTGGCGGGGGCCGAGGTGCGGCGCAACGGGACCCCCGCCCGCCACAACTACGGGGTCAACCTGGAGAGGCTGGCCGTGAGTGGGGGGGGGCTGGGGGGGGGTAGGGGGGGGTGGGAGGGGGCTGGGGGGGGCTGAGGGGGTCGGGTGGGGGGGATGGGAGGGGGTTGGGGGGGGATTGGGGGGGGGCTGGGGGGGATGGGAGGGGGCTGGGGGGGGATGGGAGGGTCGGGTGGGGGTTCTTGGGGGGGTTGGGAGGGGGCTAGGGGGGAGTGGGGGGGTCCTGGGAGGGGCTGGGGGGGGATGGGAGGGGGCTGGGGGGGGTCCTGGGAGGGGTCTGGGGGTTCTTGGGGAGGTTGGGAGGGGGCTGGGGGGGGTTGGGAGGAGTCTGGGGGGGTCCTGGGAGGGGCTGGGGGGGGCTAGGGGGTTTTTGGGGGGGCCGGGGGGGGTCAAAGGGTGGGCTGAGGGGGTCTTGGGGGGGTCCGGGTGGGACTGGGGGGGTTGGGAGGGGGCTGGGGGTATTGAGGGGGGGCTGGGGGGCCGGAGGGTGCAGATGGAGGGTCTGGGGGGGTCTTGGGGGGGGGTTAGAGGGGTGCTGAGGGGGTTGGGGGGTTCTTGGGGGTGTCAAGGGGGTCCAGGAGGGGTCAAGGGGGTCCTGGGTGGGACTGGGGGATCTTTTAGGGGGGTTGGGGGGGGGTTGAAGGGTCCTGGGGAGGTTCTGGGGGGGTCCTGAGTGAGGCTGGGGGGGGTCCTGGGGGTTTTGGGGGGGCTCTGTGGGTTCTTTGGGGAGTTTTGGGGGGATTTGGGGGGTCTGGGAGGTCCTGGGGGGGGCCAGGGGGGTCGTGGGGGGGTCCCGGGGGGGTCGTGTTGTGGGGGGGTCCCTGATTTCCGCCCCCCCCCCCAGGTTGGGAACCGTCTGGGGGTGCGGCGCGGGGCGGACGACTCGATGCACATCCTGGTGGACGGCGAGGACATGGGGCCCGCGGCCACCGGCGTGGCCAAGGTGACGTCATCAACCGCCCCATGACGTCATCAACCGCCCTGTGACGTCATTGCCCCATGACGTCATCAATCACCCCGTGACGTCATCAATCACCTTGTGGCATCATCACCCTGTGACGTCATCGCCCCGTGACGTCATCGCCCTGTGATGTCATCGCCCTATGATGTCATCACCCTGTGATGTCATCACCCCGTGACGTCATTACCCCATGACGTCACCACCCTGTGACGTCATCACCCTGTGACGTCATCACCCTGTGATGTCATCGCCCCATGGTGTCATTGCCCTGTGATGTCATCGCCCCATGACGTCATCAATCACCCCGTGACGTCATCGCCCTGTGACGTCATCACCCCATGACGTCATTAATCACCCTGTGACGTCATCACCCTGTGACGTCACCTGTCCGGTGACGTCACCCCCTCAGGACCTCACCCGTCCCTTGTGATGTCACAACCCCCTCCTCTCCCCTCCCCCCCCATGGGTTTGTTCCGCTGGTGTCCCCCCCCCAGGTGACATCATTGCCGTGACGTCACGGTGATGTCATTGCATCAGGTGATGTCATCGGGTTGGGTGATGTCATCGGGTTGGATGATGTCATCAGGTTGGGTGACGTCATCGGATTGGGTGATGTCATCGGGTCGGGTGACATCATCAAGCCAAGTGACGTCATCGAGCTGGGTGACGTCATCACTTGCGTGACATCATCCAGCTGGGTGATGTCACGGCTTGGGTGACGTCACCGGGTCTCTGACGTCACGGGGGCCTCCGTGATGTCACGTCCTGCCTGGGAGGGGCTCCCCTGTGACGTCACGGGGATTCCCCCCCCCCATCCTTTGCCTGGGCGTGGCTGTGACGTCACAGGGCGTGGCTATGACATCACAACTCACAGCTATGACGTCACAGGGCGTGGCTATGACGTCACCACCCTCCCTACCCCCACAACCCCCCCCGGGAATCCCCCCACCTATGACATCACATCACCGATGGGGAGGGGGGAGGGGCTATGACATCATCACACCGCGTGACCTCCCCAGCGATGACGTCACGGTGATGACGTCATGGTGATGACGTCACCGCCCCTCCCCCCCCCCCCCCAGAACGCCTTCGTGGCCCTGGACCTGTACGGGCGGGTGACGGCCGTGTCCATCGTCAGCGCGGGGGGGGGCGAGGGGGGGGCAGCGGCACCCCCAGCCCCTCCCCCACCCCCAGCCCCTCCCCCACCGCCACCTCCCCCCCCACCGTGAGTCCTTGGGGGGGGGGACTGGGAGGGACTGGGAGGGGGTGGGGGGGACTGGGAGGGGGATGGGGGGCACTGGGAGGGGGTGGGGGGGTATGGGGGATACTGGGAGGGGACTGGGAGGGACTGGGAGAGGGATGGGGGGGGACTGGGGGGCACTGGGATGGGACTGGGGGGGGATGGGGCACACTGGGGGCACTGGGAGGGGGATTGTGGTGGACTGGAGGGCACTGGGATGGGACTGGGAGGTACTGGGGGATACTGGGAGGGACTGGAGGGGATCAGGAGGTACTGGGAGGGGGTGGGGGGAGGATGGGGGATACTGGGGGGCACTGGGGGCACTGGGAGGGGCCCTGGGGGTCACCAGGCGGTGCCCCCACCCCCACTGACCACGCCCCCTCTTGACCCCGCCCCCTTGTTAACCCCTTCCTGCCCTCACCCCTTCTGACCCCACCCATTCTGACCCCGCCCACTCTGACCCCGCCTCTCTATGGCTCCTCCCAATCCTGGGCACGCCCCCTCTGGCCACGCCCCTTTACCCCTGCCCCTGTTAACCCCTTCCTGCCTTCACCCCTTGTGACCCCACCCACTCTGACCCCGCCCCCTTTGGCCCCGCCCCCTAATGGCCACGCCCCCTCTGGCCACGCCCCATTACCCCTGCCCCTTTTAACCCCTTCCTGCCCTCACCCCATGGGACCCCCACCCCTGCGCCCCCACCCTTGTGACCCCACCCACTCTGACCTCGCCCACTCTGTCCCCGCCTCCCTTTGGCTCCTCCCACTCATGGCCACGCCCCCATATGGCCACGCCCCTTTACCCCCGCCCCTGTTAACCCCTTCCTGCCCTCACCCCACCATGCCCCCACCCCATGGGACCCCCACCCCCTCTGACCCCTCCCCCCTGTGACCCCGCCCCCTGTGACCCCGCCCCCTTTGGCCCCGCCCCCAGGGCCCGCCCAACCTTCCTGCCCAGCCACGGCCGCAACATCCTCCTGTCCAACGGCAACCGCACGGCCACGCGCGTCTCCAGCTACAACCAGGGGCTGGTGCTGGTGGCTCAGCCGCTGCCCCCCGGCCGCCTCTTCCAGGTAGTGACGTCACCGGGGGGGGCGTGACGTCATCGGGGGCGTGACGTCATCACGGGGGGGTGACGTCATCCCCGGGGGGGTGATGTCATCCCGGGGGGTGACGTCATTGGGTTATGCATTGTGGTGGGGTCTGGGTGGGA
>NW_028137748.1:0-17255 GCF_965140915.1 Aythya marila
AGAAAAACTTAAACTCACCTGATATTCTCCAAAATCCACAATTTACACTTTTCCAACATGAGGACAAACAAGAACCCCACAAAACCCAACGGAGACCTCAAAACACATCAAAAACACGCCAAAAAAGAACGGCATCACCTCAAAAAAAAAAAAAAAACAGAAAAAAAAAAACAAATACCATGAATCCACCCCAAAAGTCCCCCTAAACCTACCTGATGTTCTCCAAAACCCACAATTTACACTTTTCCACCATGATGACCACGGAAAACCCAACAAAACCCAACGGAGACCCCAAAACACGTCAAAAACATGCCAAAAAACAACTGGATCACTAGAAAAAACAGAAGAAAACCCTAAAAACCTTGAATCTGCCCCAAAAGTCCCCCTAAACCTACCTGATGTTCTCCAAAACCCACAATTTACACTTTTCCACCATGATGACCACGGAAAACCCAACAAAACCCAACGGAGAACCCAAAACACGTCAAAAACACGCCGAAAAACAACTGGATCGCTAGAAAAAAACAGAAGAAAACCCTAAAAACCATGAATCTGCCCCAAAAGTCCCCCTAAACCTACCTGATGTTCTCCAAAACCCACAATTTACACTTTTCCACCATGATGACCACGGAAAACCCAACGAAACCCAACGGAGAACCCAAAACACCTCAAAAACACCCCAAACAAGAACGGAATCACCCCCAAAACTGGAACAAAATCCCCAAAAAGCACGGATCAAATCCCAAAAACGCCCTAAACATACCTGATGTTCTCCAAAACACACTATTCAGCCTTTTCCACCAAAATGAACAAGGAAAACACAACGAAACAAAACAGAGACCACAAAACACGTCAAAGACACCCCAAACAAGAACAGGATCACCCCCAAAAACGAAAGAAAACCCCAAAAAGCACGGATCCAATCCCAAAACCACTCAAAACGTACCTGATGTTCTCCAAATCCAAATGTCCACTCCCAACCACCATAAAACCCATTAGGAACTCAACGAAACCCAACGGAAACCCCAAAACACGTCAAAAACACCCCAGAAAAGAACTGGATCAGAAGACACCAAAAACTATGAATTTCCCCGCAAAACCATCCTAAACTCACCAGATCTTCTTCAAAACCCACAATCCATTCCCATTTACCTTAAGGACCAACGAGAATCCAACTAAAACCCAACGGAGACCCCAAAACAAGTCAAAACCACCCCAAAAATGAATTGGATCACCCCCCTTCCAAAAAAAAAAAGAAAAGAAAACCCCAAATACCATGAATCCACCCCAAAAGTCCCCCTAAACCTACCTGATGTTCTCCAAAACCCACAATTTACACTTTTCCACCATTATGACCATGGAAAACCCAACAAAACCCAACGGAGAACCCAAAACACGTCAAAAACACGCCGAAAAACAACTGGATCACTAGAAAAAAAAAAACAGAAGAAAACCCTAAAAACCCTGAATCTGCACCAAAAGTCCTCATAAACCTACCTGATGTTCTCCAAAACCCACAATTTACACTTTTCCACCATGATGACCACGGAAAACCCAACGAAACCCAACGGAGAACCCAAAACACGTCAAAAACACCCCAAACAAGAACAGAATCACCCCCAAAAACGAAAGAAAACCCCAAAAAGCACGGATCCAATCCCAAAACCACTCTAAACGTACCTGATGTTCTCCAAATCCAAATGTCCACTCCCAACCACCATAAAACCCATTAGGAACTCAACGAAACCCAACGGAAACCCCAAAACACGTCAAAAACACCCCAAAAAAGAACTGGATCAGAAGAAAAAACACCAAAAACTATGAATTTCCCCGCAAAACCACCCTAAACTCACCTGATCTTCTTCAAAACCCACAATCCATTCCCATTTACCTTAAGGACCAACGAGAATCCAACTAAAACCCAACGGAGGCCCCAAAACAAGTCAAAAACACCCCAAAAATGAATTGGATCACTCCCCCCAAAAAAACAGAAGAAAACCCCAAATACCATAGATCCACCCCAAAAACACACTAAACCTACCTGATGTTCTCCACATCCCAAAGTCCACTCCCAACAAACTTAAAACACATTAGGAAATCAACGAAACCCAACGGAAACCCCAAAACACGTCAAAAACACCACAAAAAAAGCGGGATCACCCCCAAAACCGAAAGAAAAGCCTAAAAGCCATTGATCCACCCCAAAAGTCCCCCTAAACCTACCTGATGTTCTCCATTACCCACAATTTACCCGTTTTCCACCATGATGAACAACAAGAACCAAACAAAAAACCAACGGAGACCCCAAAATATGTCAAAAACACCTCAAAAAAGAATGGGACCACCCTAAAAAACAGAAGAAAACGCTAAAAAAACAGAAGAATTCCCCCAAAACCATAGATTCACCACCCAGAAAAACTTAAACTCACCTGATATTCTCCAAAACCCACAATTTACACTTTTCCAACATGATGACCAACAAGAACCCCACAAAACCCAACGGAGACCTCAAAACACATCAAAAACACGCCAAAAAAGAACGGGATCACCTCAAAAAAAAAAAAAAAACAGAAAAAAAAAAACAAATACCATGAATCCACCCCAAAAGTCCCCCTAAACCTACCTGATGTTCTCCAAAACCCACAATTTACACTTTTCCACCATGATGACCACGGAAAACCCAACAAAACCCAACGGAGACCACAAAACACGTCAAAAACATGCCAAAAAACAACTGGATCACTAGAAAAAACAGAAGAAAACCCTAAAAACCTTGAATCTGCCCCAAAAGTCCCCCTAAACCTACCTGATGTTCTCCAAAACCCACAATTTACACTTTTCCACCATGATGACCACGGAAAACCCAACGAAACCCAACGGAGAACCCAAAACACCTCAAAAACACCCCAAACAAGAACGGAATCACCCCCAAAACTGGAACAAAATCCCCAAAAAGCACGGATCAAATCCCAAAAACGCCCTAAACATACCTGATGTTCTCCAAAACCCACTATTCAGCCTTTTCCACCAAAATGAACAAGGAAAACACAACGAAACAAAACAGAGACCACAAAACACGTCAAAAACACCCCAAACAAGAACAGGGTCACCCCCCAAAACGAAAGAAAACCCCAAAAAGCACGGATCCAATCCCAAAACCACTCTAAACGTACCTGATGTTCTCCAAATCCAAATGTCCACTCCCAACCACCATAAAACCCATTAGGAACTCAACGAAACCCAACGGAAACCCCAAAACACGTCAAAAACACCCCAGAAAAGAACTGGATCAGAAGACACCAAAAACTATGAATTTCCCCGCAAAACCATCCTAAACTCACCTGATCTTCTTCAAAACCCACAATCCATTCCCATTTACCTTAAGGACCAACGAGAATCCAACTAAAACCCAACGGAGACCCCAAAACAAGTCAAAAACACCCCAAACAAGAACGGAATCACCCCCAAAACTGGAAGAAAATCCCCAAAAAACATAGATCCACCCCAAAACGACACTAAACCTACCTGATGTTCTCCAAAACACGCAATTTACACTTTTCCAACATGATGACCAACAAGAACCCAACAAAACCCAACGGAGACCCCAAAACAAGTCAAAAACACCCCAAAAATGAATTGGATCACTCCCCCCAAAAAAACAGAAGAAAAACCCAAATACCATAGATCCACCCAAAAACACACTAAACCTACCTGATGTTCTCCACATCCCAAAGTCCACTCCCAACAAACTTAAAACACATTAGGAAATCAACGAAACCCAACGGAAACCCCAAAACACGTCAAAAACACCACAAAAAAAAGCGGGATCACCCCCAAAACCGAAAGAAAAGCCTAAAAGCCATTGATCCACCCCAAAAGTCCCCCTAAACCTACTTGATGTTCTCCATTACCCACAATTTACCCGTTTTCACCATGATGAACAACAAGAACCAAACAAAAACCAACGGAGACCCCAAAATATGTCAAAAACACCCCAAAAAAGAATGGGACCACCCTAAAAAACAGAAGAAAACGCTAAAAAAACAGAAGAATTCCCCCAAAACCATAGATTCACCACCCAGAAAAACTTAAACTCACCTGATATTCTCCAAAATCCACAATTTACACTTTTCCAACATGATGACCAACAAGAACTCAACAAAACCCAACAAAGACACCAAAACACATCAAAAACACCTCAAAAAAGAACGGGATCACCTCAAAAAAAAAAACAGAAAAAAAAAAACAAATACCATGAATCCACCCCAAAAGTCCCCCTAAACCTACCGGATGTTCTCCAAAACCCACAATTTACACTTTTCCACCATGATGACCACGGAAAACCCAACGAAACCCAACGGAGAACCCAAAACACCTCAAAAACACCACAAACAAGAACGGAATCACCCCCAAAACTGGAACAAAATCCCCAAAAAGCACGGATCAAATCCCAAAAACGCCCTAAACATACCTGATGTTCTCCAAAACACACTATTCAGCCTTTTCCACCAAAATGAACAAGGAAAACACAACGAAACAAAACAGAGACCACAAAACACGTCAAAGACACCCCAAACAAGAACAGGATCACCCCCAAAAACGAAAGAAAACCCCAAAAAGCACGGATCCAATCCCAAAACCACTCTAAACGTACCTGATGTTCTCCAAATCCAAATGTCCACTCCCAACCACCATAAAACCCATTAGGAACTCAACGAAACCCAACGGAAACCCCAAAACACGTCAAAAACACCCCAGAAAAGAACTGGATCAGAAGAAAAGACACCAAAAACTATGAATTTCCCCGCAAAACCACCCTAAACTCACCTGATCTTCTTCAAAACCCACAATCCATTCCCATTTACCTTAAGGACCAACGAGAATCCAACTAAAACCCAACGGAGACCCCAAAACAAGTCAAAAACACCCCAAACAAGAACGGAATCACCCCCAAAACTGGAAGAAAATCCCCAAAAAACATAGATCCACCCCAAAACGACACTAAACCTACCTGATGTTCTCCAAAACACGCAATTTACACTTTTCCAACATGATGACCAACAAGAACCCAACAAAACCCAACGGAGACCCCAAAACAAGTCAAAAACACCCCAAAAATGAATTGGATCACTCCCCCCAAAAAAACAGAAGAAAAACCCAAATACCATAGATCCACCCCAAAAACACACTAAACCTACCTGATGTTCTCCACATCCCAAAGTCCACTCCCAACAAACTTAAAACACATTAGGAAATCAACGAAACCCAACGGAAACCCCAAAACACGTCAAAAACACCACAAAAAAAAGCGGGATCACCCCCAAAACCGAAAGAAAAGCCTAAAAGCCATTGATCACCCCAAAAGTCCCCCTAAACCTACCTGATGTTCTCCATTACCCACAATTTACCCGTTTTCACCATGATGAACAACAAGAACCAAACAAAAACCAATGGAGACCCCAAAATATGTCAAAAACACCCCAAAAAAGAATGGGACCACCCTAAAAAACAGAAGAAAACGCTAAAAAAACAGAAGAATTCCCCCAAAACCATAGATTCACCACCCAGAAAAACTTAAACTCACCTGATATTCTCCAAAATCCACAATTTACACTTTTCCAACATGATGACCAACAAGAACTCAACAAAACCCAACAAAGACACCAAAACACATCAAAAACACCTCAAAAAAGAACGGGATCACCTCAAAAAAAAAAACAGAAAAAAAAAAACAAATACCATGAATCCACCCCAAAAGTCCCCCTAAACCTACCGGATGTTCTCCAAAACCCACAATTTACACTTTTCCACCATGATGACCACGGAAAACCCAACGAAACCCAACGGAGAACCCAAAACACCTCAAAAACACCACAAACAAGAACGGAATCACCCCCAAAACTGGAACAAAATCCCCAAAAAGCACGGATCAAATCCCAAAAACGCCCTAAACATACCTGATGTTCTCCAAAACACACTATTCAGACTTTTCCACCAAAATGAACAAGGAAAACACAACGAAACAAAACAGAGACCACAAAACACGTCAAAGACACCCCAAACAAGAACAGGATCACCCCCAAAAACGAAAGAAAACCCCAAAAAGCACGGATCCAATCCCAAAACCACTCTAAACGTACCTGATGTTCTCCAAATCCAAATGTCCACTCCCAACCACCATAAAACCCATTAGGAACTCAACGAAACCCAACGGAAACCCCAAAACACGTCAAAAACACCCCAGAAAAGAACTGGATCAGAAGAAAAGACACCAAAAACTATGAATTTCCCCGCAAAACCACCCTAAACTCACCTGATCTTCTTCAAAACCCACAATCCATTCCCATTTACCTTAAGGACCAACGAGAATCCAACTAAAACCCAACGGAGACCCCAAAACAAGTCAAAAACACCCCAAACAAGAACGGAATCACCCCCAAAACTGGAAGAAAATCCCCAAAAAACATAGATCCACCCCAAAACGACACTAAACCTACCTGATGTTCTCCAAAACACGCAATTTACACTTTTCCAACATGATGACCAACAAGAACCCAACAAAACCCAACGGAGACCCCAAAACAAGTCAAAAACACCCCAAAAATGAATTGGATCACTCCCCCCAAAAAAACAGAAGAAAAACCCAAATACCATAGATCCACCCAAAAACACACTAAACCTACCTGATGTTCTCCACATCCCAAAGTCCACTCCCAACAAACTTAAAACACATTAGGAAATCAACGAAACCCAACGGAAACCCCAAAACACGTCAAAAACACCACAAAAAAAAGCGGGATCACCCCCAAAACCGAAAGAAAAGCCTAAAAGCCATTGATCCACCCCAAAAGTCCCCCTAAACCTACCTGATGTTCTCCATTACCCACAATTTACCCGTTTTCACCATGATGAACAACAAGAACCAAACAAAAACCAACGGAGACCCCAAAATATGTCAAAAACACCCCAAAAAAGAATGGGACCACCCTAAAAAACAGAAGAAAACGCTAAAAAAACAGAAGAATTCCCCCAAAACCATAGATTCACCACCCAGAAAAACTTAAACTCACCTGATATTCTCCAAAATCCACAATTTACACTTTTCCAACATGATGACCAACAAGAACTCAACAAAACCCAACAAAGACACCAAAACACATCAAAAACACCTCAAAAAAGAACGGGATCACCTCAAAAAAAAAAACAGAAAAAAAAAAACAAATACCATGAATCCACCCCAAAAGTCCCCCTAAACCTACCGGATGTTCTCCAAAACCCACAATTTACACTTTTCCACCATGATGACCACGGAAAACCCAACGAAACCCAACGGAGAACCCAAAACACCTCAAAAACACCACAAACAAGAACGGAATCACCCCCAAAACTGGAACAAAATCCCCAAAAAGCACGGATCAAATCCCAAAAACGCCCTAAACATACCTGATGTTCTCCAAAACACACTATTCAGACTTTTCCACCAAAATGAACAAGGAAAACACAACGAAACAAAACAGAGACCACAAAACACGTCAAAGACACCCCAAACAAGAACAGGATCACCCCCAAAAACGAAAGAAAACCCCAAAAAGCACGGATCCAATCCCAAAACCACTCTAAACGTACCTGATGTTCTCCAAATCCAAATGTCCACTCCCAACCACCATAAAACCCATTAGGAACTCAACGAAACCCAACGGAAACCCCAAAACACGTCAAAAACACCCCAGAAAAGAACTGGATCAGAAGAAAAGACACCAAAAACTATGAATTTCCCCGCAAAACCACCCTAAACTCACCTGATCTTCTTCAAAACCCACAATCCACTCCCATTTACCTTAACGACCAACGAGAATCCAACTAAAACCCAACGGAGACCCCAAAACAAGTCAAAAACACCCCAAACAAGAACGGAATCACCCCCAAAACTGGAAGAAAATCCCCAAAAAACATAGATCCACCCCAAAACGACACTAAACCTACCTGATGTTCTCCAAAACACGCAATTTACACTTTTCCAACATGATGACCAACAAGAACCCAACAAAACCCAACGGAGACCCCAAAACAAGTCAAAAACACCCCAAAAATGAATTGGATCACTCCCCCAAAAAAAACAGAAGAAAACCCCAAATACCATAGATCCACCCCAAAAACACACTAAACCTACCTGATGTTCTCCACATCCCAAAGTCCACTCCCAACAAACTTAAAACACATTAGGAAATCAACGAAACCCAACGGAAACCCCAAAACACGTCAAAAACACCACAAAAAAAAGCGGGATCACCCCCAAAACCGAAAGAAAAGCCTAAAAGCCATTGATCCACCCCAAAAGTCCCCCTAAACCTACCTGATGTTCTCCATTACCCACAATTTACCCGTTTTCACCATGATGAACAACAAGAACCAAACAAAAACCAACGGAGACCCCAAAATATGTCAAAAACACCTCAAAAAAGAATGGGACCACCCTAAAAAACAGAAGAAAACGCTAAAAAAACAGAAGAATTCCCCCAAAACCATAGATTCACCACCCAGAAAAACTTAAACTCACCTGATATTCTCCAAAACCCACAATTTACACTTTTCCAACATGATGACCAACAAGAACCCCACAAAACCCAACGGAGACCTCAAAACACATCAAAAACACGCCAAAAAAGAACGGGATCACCTCAAAAAAAAAAAAAACAGAAAAAAAAAAACAAATACCATGAATCCACCCCAAAAGTCCCCCTAAACCTACCGGATGTTCTCCAAAACCCACAATTTACACTTTTCCACCATGATGACCACGGAAAACCCAACAAAACCCAACGGAGACCACAAAACACGTCAAAAACATGCCAAAAAACAACTGGATCACTAGAAAAAACAGAAGAAAACCCTAAAAACCTTGAATCTGCCCCAAAAGTCCCCCTAAACCTACCTGATGTTCTCCAAAACCCACAATTTACACTTTTCCACCATGATGACCACGGAAAACCCAACGAAACCCAACGGAGAACCCAAAACACATCAAAAACACCACAAACAAGAACGGAATCACCCCCAAAACTGGAACAAAATCCCTAAAAAGCACGGATCAAATCCCAAAAACGCCCTAAACATACCTGATGTTCTCCAAAACACACTATTCAGACTTTTCCACCAAAATGAACAAGGAAAACACAACGAAACAAAAAAGAGACCACAAAACACGTCAAAACCACCCCAAACAAGAACAGGATCACCCCCAAAAACGAAAGAAAACCCCAAAAAGCACGGATCCAATCCCAAAACCACTCTAAACGTACCTGATGTTCTCCAAATCCAAACGTCCACTCCCAACCACCATAAAACCCATTAGGAACTCAACGAAACCCAACGGAAACCCCAAAACACGTCAAAAACACCCCCAGAAAAGAACTGGATCAGAAGACACCAAAAACTATGAATTTCCCCGCAAAACCATCCTAAACTCACCTGATCTTCTTCAAAACCCACAATCCACTCCCATTTACCTTAAGGACCAACGAGAATCCAACTAAAACCCAACGGAGACCCCAAAACAAGTCAAAAACACCCCCAAACAAGAACGGAATCACCCCCAAAACTGGAAGAAAATCCCCAAAAAACATAGATCCACCCCAAAACGACACTAAACCTACCTGATGTTCTCCAAAACACGCAATTTACACTTTTCCAACATGATGACCAACAAGAACCCAACAAAACCAAACGGAGGCCCCAAAACAAGTCAAAAACACCCCAAAAATGAGTTGGATCACCCCTCCCCCCAAAAAAAAAAAAAAGAAAACCCAAATACCATGAATCCACCCCCAAATTCCCCTAAACCTACCTGAAGTTCTCCAAAACCCACAATTTACACTTTTCCACCATGATGACCACGGAAAACCCCCAACGAAATCCAACGGAGAACCCAAAACACGTCAAAAACACGCCGAAAAACAACTGGATCACTAGAAAAAAAAAAAAAAAAAAACAGAAGTAAACCCTAAAAACCTTGAATCTGCCCCAAAAGTCCCCCTAAACCTACCTGATGTTCTCCAAAACCCACAATTTACACTTTTCCACCATGATGACCACGGAAAACCCAACGAAACCCAACGGAGAACCCAAAACACATCAAAAACACCACAAACAAGAACGGAATCACCCCCAAAACTGGAACAAAATCCCCAAAAAGCACGGATCAAATCCCAAAAACGCCCTAAACATACCTGATGTTCTCCAAAACACACTATTCAGCCTTTTCCACCAAAATGAACAAGGAAAACACAACGAAACAAAACAGAGACCACAAAACACGTCAAAAACACCCCAAACAAGAACAGGATCACCCCCAAAAACGAAAGAAAACCCCAAAAAGCACGGATCCAATCCCAAAACCACTCTAAACGTACCTGATGTTCTCCAAATCCAAATGTCCACTCCCAACCACCATAAAACCCATTAGGAACTCAACGAAACCCAACGGAAACCCCAAAACACGTCAAAAACACCCCAGAAAAGAACTGGATCAGAAGACACCAAAAACTATGAATTTCCCCGCAAAACCATCCTAAACTCACCTGATCTTCTTCAAAACCCACAATCCATTCCCATTTACCTTAAGGACCAACGAGAATCCAACTAAAACCCAACGGAGACCCCAAAACAAGTCAAAAACACCCCAAACAAGAACGGAATCACCCTCAAAACTGGAAGAAAATCCCCAAAAAACATAGATCCACCCCAAAACGACACTAAACCTACCTGATGTTCTCCAAAACACGCAATTTACACTTTTCCAACATGATGACCAACAAGAACCCAACAAAACCCAACGGAGGCCCCAAAACAAGTCAAAAACACCCCAAAAATGAATTGGATCACTCCCCCCAAAAAAACAGAAGAAAAACCCAAATACCATAGATCCACCCAAAAACACACTAAACCTACCTGATGTTCTCCACATCCCAAAGTCCACTCCCAACAAACTTAAAACACATTAGGAAATCAACGAAACCCAACGGAAACCCCAAAACACGTCAAAAACACCACAAAAAAAAAGCGGGATCACCCCCAAAACCGAAAGAAAAGCCTAAAAGCCATTGATCCACCCCAAAAGTCCCCCTAAACCTACCTGATGTTCTCCATTACCCACAATTTACCCGTTTTCACCATGATGAACAACAAGAACCAAACAAAAACCAACGGAGACCCCAAAATATGTCAAAAACACCCCAAAAAAGAATGGGACCACCCTAAAAAACAGAAGAAAACGCTAAAAAAAACAGAAGAATTCCCCCAAAACCATAGATTCACCACCCAGAAAAACTTAAACTCACCTGATATTCTCCAAAATCCACAATTTACACTTTTCCAACATGATGACCAACAAGAACTCAACAAAACCCAACAAAGACACCAAAAAACATCAAAAACACCCCAAAAAAGAACGGGATCACCTCAAAAAAAAAAAAACAGAAAAAAAAAAACAAATACCATGAATCCACCCCAAAAGTCCCCCTAAACCTACCTGATGTTCTCCAAAACCCACAAATTACACTTTTCCACCATGATGACCACGGAAAACCCAACAAAACCCAACGGAGAACCCAAAACACGTCAAAAACACGCCGAAAAACAACTGGATCACTAGAAAAAAACAGAAGAAAACCCTAAAAACCTTGAATCTGCCCCAAAAGTCCCCCTAAACCTACCTGATGTTCTCCAAAACCCACAATTTACACTTTTCCACCATGATGACCACGGAAAACCCAACGAAACCCAACGGAGAACCCAAAACACGTCAAAAACACCCCAAACAAGAACGGAATCACCCCCAAAACTGGAACAAAATCCCCAAAAAGCACGGATCAAATCCCAAAAACGCCCTAAACATACCTGATGTTCTCCAAAACACACTATTCAGCCTTTTCCACCAAAATGAACAAGGAAAACACAACGAAACAAAACAGAGACCACAAAACACGTCAAAACCACCCCAAACAAGAACAGGGTCACCCCCCAAAACGAAAGAAAACCCCAAAAAGCACGGATCCAATCCCAAAACCACTCTAAACGTACCTGATGTTCTCCAAATCCAAATGTCCACTCCCAACCACCATAAAACCCATTAGGAACTCAACGAAACCCAACGGAAACCCCAAAACACGTCAAAAACACCCCAGAAAAGAACTGGATCAGAAGAAAAGACACCAAAAACTATGAATTTCCCCGCAAAACCACCCTAAACTCACCTGATCTTCTTCAAAACCCACAATCCACTCCCATTTACCTTAAGGACCAACGAGAATCCAAATAAAACCCAACGGAGACCCCAAAACAAGTCAAAAACACCCCAGACAAGAACGGAATCACCCCCAAAACTGGAAGAAAATCCCCAAAAAACATAGATCCACCCCAAAACGACACTAAACCTACCTGATGTTCTCCAAAACACGCAATTTACACTTTTCCAACATGATGACCAAAAAGAACCCAACAAAACCAAACGGAGACCCCAAAACAAGTCAAAAACACCCCAAAACTGAATTGGATCACCCCCCCCCCAAAAAAAAAAAAAAAAGAAAACCCCAAATACCATGAATCCACCCCAAAAGTCCCCCTAAACCTACCTGATGTTCTCCAAAACCCACAATTTACACTTTTCCACCATGATGACCACGGAAAACCCAACGAAATCCAACGGAGAACCCAAAACACGTCAAAAACATGCCGAAAAACAACTGGATCACAAGAAAAAAAAAATAATAACAGAAGAAAACCCTAAAAACCTTCAATCTGCCCCAGAATTCCTCATAAACCTACCTGATGTTCTCCAAATCCCACAATTTACACTTTTCCACCATTATGACCACGGAAAACCCAACAAAACCCAACGGAGAACCCAAAACACGTCAAAAACACCCCAAAAAAGAACGGGATCACTAGAAAAAAAAAAATAATAACAGAAGAAAACCCTAAAAACCTTGAATCTGTCCCAGAATTCCTCATAAACCTACCTGATGTACTCCAAAACCCACAATTTACACTTTTCCACCATGATGACCACAGAAAACCCAACGAAACCCAACGGAGAACCCAAAACAGGTCAAAACCACCCCAAACAAGAACAGGATCACCCCCAAAAACGAAAGAAAACCCCAAAAAGCACGGATCCAATCCCAAAACCACTCTAAACGTACCTGATGTTCTCCAAATCCAAATGTCCACTCCCAACCACCATAAAACCCATTAGGAACTCAACGAAACCCAACGGAAACCCCAAAACACGTCAAAAACACCCCAAAAAAGAACTGGATCAGAAGAAAAAACACCAAAAACTATGAATTTCCCCGCAAAACCACCCTAAACTCACCTGATCTTCTTCAAAACCCACAATCCACTCCCATTTACCTTAACGACCAACGAGAATCCAACTAAAACCCAACGGAGACCCCAAAACAAGTCAAAAACACCCCAAACAAGAACGGAATCACCCCCAAAACTGGAAGAAAATCCCCAAAAAACATAGATCCACCCCAAAACGACACTAAACCTACCTGATGTTCTCCAAAACACGCAATTTACACTTTTCCAACATGATGACCAACAAGAACCCAACAAAACCCAACGGAGACCCCAAAACAAGTCAAAAACACCCCAAAAATGAATTGGATCACTCCCCCCAAAAAAACAGAAGAAAAACCCAAATACCATAGATCCACCCAAAAACACACTAAACCTACCTGATGTTCTCCACATCCCAAAGTCCACTCCCAACAAACTTAAAACACATTAGGAAATCAACGAAACCCAACGGAAACCCCAAAACACGTCAAAAACACCACAAAAAAAAGCAGGATCACCCCCAAAACCGAAAGAAAAGCCTAAAAGCCATTGATCCACCCCAAAAGTCCCCCTAAACCTACCTGATGTTCTCCATTACCCACAATTTACCCGTTTTCACCATGATGAACAACAAGAACCAAACAAAAACCAACGGAGACCCCAAAATATGTCAAAAACACCCCAAAAAAGAATGGGACCACCCTAAAAAACAGAAGAAAACGCTAAAAAAACAGAAGAATTCCCCCAAAACCATAGATTCACCACCCAGAAAATCTTAAACTCACCTGATATTCTCCAAAACCCACAATTTACACTTTTCCAACATGATGACCAACAAGAACCCAACAAAACCAAACGGAGACCCCAAAAAAACATCAAAAACACCCCAAAAAAGAACGGCATCACCTCAAAAAAACAAAAAACAGAAAAAAAAAAACAAATACCATGAATCCACCCCAAAAGTCCCCCTAAACCTACCTGATGTTCTCCAAAACCCACAATTTACACTTTTCCACCATGATGACCACGGAAAACCCAACGAAACCCAACGGAGAACCCAAAACACGTCAAAAACACGCCGAAAAACAACTGGATCACTAGAAAAAACAGAAGAAAACCCTAAAAACCATGAATCTGCCCCAAAAGTCCCCCTAAACCTACCTGATGTTCTCCAAAACCCACAATTTACACTTTTCCACCATGATGACCACGGAAAACCCAACGAAACCCAACGGAGAACCCAAAACACATCAAAAACACCACAAACAAGAACGGAATCACCCCCAAAACTGGAACAAAATCCCCAAAAAGCACGGATCAAATCCCAAAAACGCCCTAAACATACCTGATGTTCTCCAAAACACACTATTCAGCCTTTTCCACCAAAATGAACAAGGAAAACACAACGAAACAAAACAGAGACCACAAAACACGTCAAAAACACCCCAAACAAGAACAGGATCACCCCCAAAAATGAAAGAAAACCCCAAAAAGCACGGATCCAATCCCAAAACCACTCTAAACGTACCTGGTGTTCTCCAAATCCAAATGTCCACTCCCAACCACCATAAAACCCATTAGGAACTCAACGAAACCCAAAGGAAACCCCAAAACACGTCAAAAACACCCCAGAAAAGAACTGGATCAGAAGAAAAGACACCAAAAACTATGAATTTCCCCGCAAAACCACCCTAAACTCACCTGATCTTCTTCAAAACCCACAATCCACTCCCATTTACCTTAACGACCAACGAGAATCCAACTAAAACCCAACAGAGACCCCAAAACAAGTCAAAAACACCCCAAACAAGAACGGAATCACCCCCAAAACTGGAAGAAAATCCCCAAAAAACATAGATCCACCCCAAAACGACACTAAACCTACCTGATGTTCTCCAAAACACGCAATTTACACTTTTCCAACATGATGACCAACAAGAACCCAACAAAACCCAACGGAGACCCCAAAACAAGTCAAAAACACCCCAAAAATGAATTGGATCACTCCCCCCAAAAAAACAGAAGAAAAACCCAAATACCATAGATCCACCCAAAAACACACTAAACCTACCTGATGTTCTCCAAATCCCAAAGTCCACTCCCAACAAACTTAAAACACATTAGGAAATCAACGAAACCCAACGGAAACCCCAAAACACGTCAAAAACACCACAAAAAAAAGCGGGATCACCCCCAAAACCGAAAGAAAAGCCTAAAAGCCATTGATCCACCCCAAAAGTCCCCCTAAACCTACCTGATGTTCTCCAATACCAACAATTTACCCGTTTTCACCATGATGAACAACAAGAACCCAACAAAACCCAACGGAGACCCCAAAACACATCAAAAACACCCCAAAAAAGAACGGGATCACCTCAAAAAAAAAAAAAAAAAAAAAAAAAAAACAGAAAAAAAAAACAAATACCATGAATCCACCCCAAAAGTCCCCCTAAACCTACCTGATGTTCTCCAAAACCCACAATTTAAACTTTTCCACCATGATGACCACGAAAAACCCAATGAAACCCAACGGAGAACCCAAAACACGTCAAAACCATGCCAAAAAACAACTGGATCACTAGAAAAAGAACAGAAGAAAACCCTAAAAACCTTGAATCTGCCCCAAAAGTCCCCCTAAACCTACCTGATGTTCTCCAAAACCCACAATTTACACTTTTCCACCATGATGACCACGGAAAACCCAACGAAACCCAACGGAGAACCCAAAACATGTCAAAAACACCACAAACAAGAACGGAATCACCCCCAAAACTGGAACAAAATCCCCAAAAAGCACGGATCAAATCCCAAAAACGCCCTAAACATACCTGATGTTCTCCAAAACACACTATTCAGCCTTTTCCACCAAAATGAACAAGGAAAACACAACGAAACAAAACAGAGACCACAAAACACGTCAAAAACACCCCAAACAAGAACAGGATCACCCCCAAAAACGAAAGAAAACCCCAAAAAGCACGGATCCAATCCCAAAACCACTCTAAACGTACCTGGTGTTCTCCAAATCCAAATGTCCACTCCCAACCACCATAAAACCCATTAGGAACTCAGGAAACCCCAAAACACGTCAAAAACACCCAGAAAAGAACTGGATCAGAAGAAAAGACACCAAAAACTATGAATTTCCCCGCAAAACCACCCTAAACTCACCTGATCTTCTTCAAAACCCACAATCCCATTCCCATTTACCTTAAGGACCAACGAGAATCCAACTAAAACCCAACGGAGACCCCAAAACAAGTCAAAAACACCCCAAACAAGAACGGAATCACCCCCAAAACTGGAAGAAATCCCCAAAAACATAGATCCACCCAAAACGACACTAAACCTACCTGATGTTCTCCAAAACACGCAATTTACACTTTTCCAACATGATGACCAACAAGAACCCAACAAACCCAACGGAGACCCCAAAACAAGTCAAAACACCCCAAAAATGAATTGGATCACTCCCCCCAAAAAAACAGGAAGAAAAACCCAAATACCATAGATCCACCCAAAAACACACTAAACCTACCTGATGTTCTCCACATCCCAAAGTCCACTCCCAACAAACTTAAACACATTAGGAAATCAACGAAACCCAACGGAAAACCCCAAAACACGTCAAAAACACCACAAAAAAAAGCGGGATCACCCCCAAAACCGAAAGAAAAGCCTAAAAGCCATTGATCCACCCCAAAAGTCCCCCTAAACCTACCTGATGTTCTCCAATACCAACAATTTACACGTTTTCACCATGATGAACAACAAGAACCCAACAAAACCCAACGGAGACCCCAAAACACATCAAAAACACCCCAAAAAAGAACGGGATCACCTCAAAAAAAAAAAAAAAAAAAAAAAAACAGAAAAAAAAAACAAATACCATGAATCCACCCCAAAAGTCC
>NW_028137747.1:0-27248 GCF_965140915.1 Aythya marila
AACACCAAAAACTATGAATTTCCCCCCAAACCACCCAAATATCACCTGATCTTCTCCAAAACTCACAATCCACTCCCATTTAACTTAACGACCTACGAGAACCCAACGAAACCCAATGGAGACCCCAAAACACATCAAAAACACCCCAAAAAAGAACGGGATCACCCCCAAAAAAGAAAGAAAATCCACAAAAAAACAACAGATCCACACCAGAAGTCCCCCTATACCTACCTGATGTTCTCCAATACCCGCAATTTACCCTTTTCCCACCATGATGACCATGGAAAACCCAACGGAACCCAACGGAGACACCAAAACAATCAAAAACACACCAAACAAGAACGGCATCACCCCCAAAACTGGAAGAAAATCCCCCAAAAGCACGGATCCATTCCAAAAACCACCCTAAAACCTACCTGATGTTCTCCAAAACCCACAATTTACCATTTTTCACCATGATTACCACGGAAAACCCAACGAAATCCAACGAGAACACAAAAACATGTCAAACCACACCAAATAGAACTAGATCAGAAGTAAAAAACCCAGAACTATGAATTTTTTCTACAGAACCACCCTAAACTCACCTGATCTTCTCCAAAACCCACAATCCACTCCCGTTTACCTTAACGACCAACGAGAACCAAACAAAACCCAATGGAGACCCCATTACAAGTCAAAAACACCCCAAACAAAAACGGCATCACCCCCAAAACTGGAAGAAAATCCCCAAAAAGCACGGATCCATTCCCCAAACCACCCTAACCTACCTGATGTTCTCCAAAACCCACAATTTACCATTTTTCACCATGATGACCACGGAAACCCAACGAAACCCAACGGAGACCCCCAAACACGTCAAAACTCCCCAAAAGCGAACTGGATCATAAGAAAAACGTGATTGAACCCCCAAAAACACTTAAACCTACCTGATGTACTCCTAAATGTACAATCCACTCCCCAACCACCAGAAAACCCATTAGGAACTCAACGAAACGCAACAGAGACCCCAAAACACTTCAAAAACATCCCAAAAAACAACTGGATCAGAAGAAAAAAAAAAAACAAAAACTATGAATTTCCCCCCAAAACCACCCTAAACTCACCTGATCTTCTCCAAAACCCACAATCCACTCCCATTTAACTTAACGACAAACGAGAACACAACGAAACCGGAGACCCCAAAACACATCAAAAACACCCCAAAAAAGAACAGGATCACCCCCAAAAAAGAAAGAAAACTCCAAAAACCATAGATCCACCCCAAAACCACCCTAAACCTACCTGATGATCTCCAAAACCCACAATTTACCATTTTTCACCATGATGACCATGGAAAACCCAACGAAACGAAACGGAGATCCCAAAACATGTCAAAAAAAAAAACAACAACCGGATAAGAAGAAAAAACAGAAGAAAAACCCCAAAAACCATGAATCTGCCCCAAAAGTTCCCATAAACCTACCTGATGTTCTACAAAACCCACAATTTACACTTTTCTACCATGATGACCACGGAAAACCCCACGAAACGCAACGGAGACCCCAAAACACGTCAAAAACACACCAAATAAGAACGGGATCACCCCAAAACTGGAAGAAAATCCAAAAACAAAACAGGATCCAATCCCCAAAACACCCTAAACCTACCTGATGTTCTCCAAATTCAAAATGCACTCCCAACCACCATAAAACCCATTAGGAACTCAACGAAACGCAACGGAAACCCCAAAACACCTCAAAAACACCCCAAAAGCGAAACGGAGCAGAAGAAAAAAACGTGATTTAACCCCCCAAAAAACCCTTAAACCTACCTGATGTACTCCTAAATGCACATTCCACTCCCAACCACCAGAAAACCCGATGGAAAATCAACAAAACAAAATGGAGACCCCAAAACATGTCAAAAAAAAAAAAAAAAAAAAGATCTGGATCAAAAGAAAAAACACCAAAAACTATGAATTTCCCCCCAAACCACCCAAATATCACCTGATCTTCTCCAAAACTCACAATCCACTCCCATTTAACTTAACGACCTACGAGAACCCAACGAAACCCAACGGAGACCCCAAAACACATCAAAAACACCCCAAAAAAGAACGGGATCACCCCCAAAAAAGAAAGAAAATCCACAAAAAAACAACAGATCCACACCAGAAGTCCCCCTATACCTACCTGATGTTCTCCAATACCCGCAATTTACCCTTTTCCACCATGATGACCATGGAAAACCCAACGGAACCCAACGGAGACACCAAAACACATCAAAAACACACCAAACAAGAACGGCATCACCCCCAAAACTGGAAGAAAATCCCCCAAAAGCACGGATCCATTCCAAAAACCACCCTAAACCTACCTGATGTTCTCCAAAACCCACAATTTACCATTTTTCACCATGATTACCACGGAAAACCCAACGAAATCCAACGGAGAACACAAAACATGTCAAAACCACACCAAATAGAACTAGATCAGAAGTAAAAAACCCAGAACTATGAATTTTTCTACAGAACCACCCTAAACTCACCTGATCTTCTCCAAAACCCACAATCCACTCCCGTTTACCTTAACGACCAACGAGAACCAAACAAAACCCAATGGAGACCCCATTACAAGTCAAAAACACCCCAAACAAAAACGGCATCACCCCCAAAACTGGAAGAAAATCCCCAAAAAGCACGGATCCATTCCCCAAACCACCCTAAACCTACCTGATGTTCTCCAAAACCCACAATTTACCATTTTTCACCATGATGACCATGGATAACCCAACGAAACGCAACGAAGACCCCAAAACACATCAAAAACACCCCTAAAACAACTGGATAAGAAGAAAAAAACAGAAGAAAACCCCCAAAACCATGAATCTGCCCCAAAAGTCCCCATAAACCTACCTGATGTTCTCCAAAACCCACAATTTACATTTTTCCACCATCATGACCACGGAAAACCCAACGAAACCCAACGGAGACCCCCAAACACGTCAAAAACTCCCCAAAAGCGAACTGGATCAGAAGAAAAAACGTGATTGAACCCCCAAAAAACACTTAAACCTACCTGATGTACTCCTAAATGTACAATCCACTCCCAACCACCAGAAAACCCATTAGGAACTCAACGAAACGCAACAGAGACCCCAAAACACTTCAAAAACATCCCAAAAAACAACTGGATCAGAAGAAAAAAAAAAAAACAAAAACTATGAATTTCCCCCCAAAACCACCCTAAACTCACCTGATCTTCTCCAAAACCCACAATCCACTCCCATTTAACTTAACGACAAACGAGAACACAACGAAACCGGAGACCCCAAAACACATCAAAAACACCCCAAAAAAGAACAGGATCACCCCCAAAAAAGAAAGAAAACTCCAAAAACCATAGATCCACCCCAAAACCACCCTAAACCTACCTGATGATCTCCAAAACCCACAATTTACCATTTTTCACCATGATGACCATGGAAAACCCAACGAAACGAAACGGAGATCCCAAAACATGTCAAAAAAAAAAAACAACAACCGGATAAGAAGAAAAAACAGAAGAAAAACCCCAAAAACCATGAATCTGCCCCAAAAGTTCCCATAAACCTACCTGATGTTCTACAAAACCCACAATTTACACTTTTCTACCATGATGACCACGGAAAACCCCACGAAACGCAACGGAGACCCCAAAACACGTCAAAAACACACCAAATAGGAACGGGATCACCCCAAAACTGGAAGAAAATCCAAAAACAAAACAGGATCCAATCCCCAAAACACCCTAAACCTACCTGATGTTCTCCAAATTCAAAATGCACTCCCAACCACCATAAAACCCATTAGGAACTCAACGAAACGCAACGGAAACCCCAAAACACCTCAAAAACACCCCAAAAGCGAAACGGAGCAGAAGAAAAAACGTGATTTAACCCCCCAAAAAACCCTTAAACCTACCTGATGTACTCCTAAATGCACATTCCACTCCCAACCACCAGAAAACCCGATGGAAAATCAACAAAACAAAATGGAGACCCCAAAACATGTCAAAAAAAAAAAAAAAAAAAAGATCTGGATCAAAAGAAAAAACACCAAAAACTATGAATTTCCCCCCAAACCACCCAAATATCACCTGATCTTCTCCAAAACTCACAATCCACTCCCATTTAACTCAATGACGTACGAGAACCCAACGAAACCCAACGGAGAACCCAAAACACATCAAAAACACCCAAAAAAGAACGGGATCACCCCCAAAAAAGAAAGAAATCCACAAAAAAACAACAGATCCACACCAGAAGTCCCCCTATACCTACCTGATGTTCTCCAATACCCGCAATTTACCCTCTTCCACCATGATGACCATGGAAAACCCAACGGAACCCAACGGAGACACCAAAACACATCAAAAACACACCAAACAAGAACGGCATCACCCCAAAACTGGAAGAAAATCCCCCAAAAGCACGGATCCATTCCAAAAACCACCCTAAACCTACCTGATGTTCTCCAAAACCCACAATTTACCATTTTTCACCATGATGACCATGGAAAACCCAACGAAACGCAACGAAGACCCCAAAACACGTCAAAAACACCCCTAAAAACAACTGGATAAGAAGAAAAAAACAGAAGAAAACCCCCAAAACCATGAATCTGCCCCAAAAGTCCCCATAAACCTACCTGATGTTCTCCAAAACCCACAATTTACATTTTTCCACCATCATGACCACGGGAAAACCAACGAAACCCAACGGAGACCCCCAAACACGTCAAAAACTCCCCAAAAGCGAACTGGATCAGAAGAAAAAACGTGATTGAACCCCCAAAAAACACTTAAACCTACCTGATGTACTCCTAAATGTACAATCCACTCCCAACCACCAGAAAACCCATTAGGAACTCAACGAAACGCAACAGAGACCCCAAAACACTTCAAAAACATCCCAAAAAACAACTGGATCAGAAGAAAAAAAAAAACAAAAACTATGAATTTCCCCCCAAAACCACCCTAAACTCACCTGATCTTCTCCAAAACCCACAATCCACTCCCATTTAACTTAACGACAAACGAGAACACAACGAAACCGGGAGACCCCAAAACACATCAAAAACACCCCAAAAAAGAACAGGATCACCCCAAAAAAGAAAGAAAACTCCAAAAACCATAGATCCACCCCAAACCACCCTAAACCTACCTGATGATCTCCAAAACCCACAATTTACACTTTTCTACCATGATGACCACGGAAAACCCCACAAAACGCAACGGAGACCCCAAAACACGTCAAAAACACACCAAATAAGAACGGGATCACCCCAAAACTGGAAGAAAATCCAAAAAACAAAACAGGATCCAATCCCCAAAACACCCTAAACCCTACCTGATGTTCTCCAAATTCAAAATGCACTCCCAACCACCATAAAACCCATTAGGAACTCAACGAAACGCAACGGAAACCCCAAAACACCTCAAAAACACCCCAAAAGCGAAACGGAGCAGAAGAAAAAAACGTGATTTAACCCCCCAAAAAACCCTTAAACCTACCTGATGTACTCCTAAATGCACATTCCACTCCCAACCACCAGAAAACCCGATGGAAAATCAACAAAACAAAAATGGAGACCCCAAAACATGTCAAAAAAAAAAAAAAAAAAAGATCTGGATCAAAAGAAAAAACACCAAAAACTATGAATTTCCCCCAAACCACCCAAATATCACCTGATCTTCTCCAAAACTCACAATCCACTCCCATTTAACTCAATGACGTACGAGAACCCAACGAAACCCAACGGAGACCCCAAACACATCAAAAACACCCCAAAAAAGAACGGGATCACCCCCCAAAAAAGAAAGAAAATCCACAAAAAAACAACAGATCCACACCAGAAGTCCCCCTATACCTACCTGATGTTCTCCAATACCCGCAATTTACCCTTTTCCACCATGATGACCATGGAAAACCCAACGGAACCCAACGGAGACACCAAAACACATCAAAAACACACCAAACAAGAACGGCATCACCCCCAAAACTGGAAGAAAATCCCCCAAAAGCACGGATCCATTCCAAAAACCACCCTAAACCTACCTGATGTTCTCCAAAACCCACAATTTACCATTTTTCACCATGATTACCACGGAAAACCCAACGAAATCCAACGGAGAACACAAAACATGTCAAAAACACACCAAATAGAACTAGATCAGAAGTAAAAAACCCAGAACTATGAATTTTTCTACAGAACCACCCTAAACTCACCTGATCTTCTCCAAAACCCACAATCCACTCCCGTTTACCTTAACGACCAACGAGAACCAAACAAAACCCAATGGAGACCCCATTACAAGTCAAAAACACCCCAAACAAAAACGGCATCACCCCCAAAACTGGAAGAAAATCCCCAAAAAGCACGGATCCATTCCCCAAACCACCCTAAACCTACCTGATGTTCTCCAAAACCCACAATTTACCATTTTTCACCATGATGACCATGGATAACCCAACGAAACGCAACGAAGACCCCAAAACACGTCAAAAACACCCCTAAAACAACTGGATAAGAAGAAAAAAACAGAAGAAAACCCCCAAAACCATGAATCTGCCCCAAAAGTCCCCATAAACCTACCTGATGTTCTCCAAAACCCACAATTTACATTTTTCCACCATCATGACCACGGAAAACCCAACGAAACCCAACGGAGACCCCCAAACACGTCAAAAACTCCCCAAAAGCGAACTGGATCAGAAGAAAAAACGTGATTGAACCCCCAAAAAACACTTAAACCTACCTGATGTACTCCTAAATGTACAATCCACTCCCAACCACCAGAAAACCCATTAAGAACTCAACGAAACGCAACAGAGACCCCAAAACACTTCAAAAACATCCCAAAAAACAACTGGATCAGAAGAAAAAAAAAACAAAAACTATGAATTTCCCCCCAAAACCACCCTAAACTCACCTGATCTTCTCCAAAACCCACAATCCACTCCCATTTAACTTAACGACAAACGAGAACACAACGAAACCGGAGACCACAAAACACATCAAAAACACCCCAAAAAAGAACAGGATCACCCCCAAAAAAGAAAGAAAACTCCAAAAACCATAGATCCACCCCAAAACCACCCTAAACCTACCTGATGATCTCCAAAACCCACAATTTACCATTTTTCACCATGATGACCATGGAAAACCCAACGAAACGAAACGGAGATCCCAAAACATGTCAAAAAAAAAAACAACAACCGGATAAGAAGAAAAAACAGAAGAAAAACCCCAAAAACCATGAATCTGCCCCAAAAGTTCCCATAAACCTACCTGATGTTCTACAAAACCCACAATTTACACTTTTCTACCATGATGACCACGGAAAACCCCACAAAACGCAACGGAGACCCCAAAACACGTCAAAAACACACCAAATAAGAACGGGATCACCCCAAAACTGGAAGAAAATCCAAAAACAAAACAGGATCCAATCCCCAAAACACCCTAAACCTACCTGATGTTCTCCAAATTCAAAATGCACTCCCAACCACCATAAAACCCATTAGGAACTCAACGAAACGCAACGGAAACCCCAAAACACCTCAAAAACACCCCAAAAGCGAAACGGAGCAGAAGAAAAAACGTGATTAACCCCCCAAAAAACCCTTAAACCTACCTGATGTACTCCTAAATGCACATTCCACTCCCAACCACCAGAAAACCCGATGGAAAATCAACAAAACAAAATGGAGACCCCAAAACATGTCAAAAAAAAAAAAAAAAAAAAAGATCTGGATCAAAAGAAAAAACACCAAAAACTATGAATTTCCCCCCAAACCACCCAAATATCACCTGATCTTCTCCAAAACTCACAATCCACTCCCATTTAACTCAATGACGTACGAGAACCCAACGAAACCCAACGGAGACCCCAAAACACATCAAAAACACCCCAAAAAAGAACGGGATCACCCCCAAAAAAGAAAGAAAATCCACAAAAAAACAACAGATCCACACCAGAAGTCCCCCTATACCTACCTGATGTTCTCCAATACCCGCAATTTACCCTCTTCCACCATGATGACCATGGAAAACCCAACGGAACCCAACGGAGACACCAAAACACATCAAAAACACACCAAACAAGAACGGCATCACCCCCAAAACTGGAAGAAAATCCCCCAAAAGCACGGATCCATTCCAAAAACCACCCTAAACCTACCTGATGTTCTCCAAAACCCACAATTTACCATTTTTCACCATGATGACCATGGAAAACCCAACGAAACGCAACGAAGACCCCAAAACACGTCAAAAACACCCCTAAAAACAACTGGATAAGAAGAAAAAAACAGAAGAAAACCCCCAAAACCATGAATCTGCCCCAAAAGTCCCCATAAACCTACCTGATGTTCTCCAAAACCCACAATTTACATTTTTCCACCATCATGACCACGGAAAACCCAACGAAACCCAACGGAGACCCCCAAACACGTCAAAAACTCCCCAAAAGCGAACTGGATCAGAAGAAAAAACGTGATTGAACCCCCAAAAAACACTTAAACCTACCTGATGTACTCCTAAATGTACAATCCACTCCCAACCACCAGAAAACCCATTAGGAACTCAACGAAACGCAACAGAGACCCCAAAACACTTCAAAAACATCCCAAAAAACAACTGGATCAGAAGAAAAAAAAAAACAAAAACTATGAATTTCCCCCCAAAACCACCCTAAACTCACCTGATCTTCTCCAAAACCCACAATCCACTCCCATTTAACTTAACGACAAACGAGAACACAACGAAACCGGAGACCCCAAAACACATCAAAAACACCCCAAAAAAGAACAGGATCACCCCCAAAAAAGAAAGAAAACTCCAAAAACCATAGATCCACCCCAAAACCACCCTAAACCTACCTGATGATCTCCAAAACCCACAATTTACAATTTTCTACCATGATGACCATGGAAAACCCAACGAAACGAAACGGAGACCCCAAAACACGTCAAAAACACACCAAATAAGAACGGGATCACCCCAAAACTGGAAGAAAATCCAAAAACAAAACAGGATCCAATCCCCAAAACACCCTAAACCTACCTGATGTTCTCCAAATTCAAAATGCACTCCCAACCACCATAAAACCCATTAGGAACTCAACGAAACGAAACGGAAACCCCAAAACACCTCAAAAACACCCCAAAAGCGAAACGGAGCAGAAGAAAAAACGTGATTTAACCCCCCAAAAAACCCTTAAACCTACCTGATGTACTCCTAAATGCACATTCCACTCCCAACCACCAGAAAACCCGATGGAAAATCAACAAAACAAAATGGAGACCCCAAAACATTTCAAAAAAAAAAAAAAAAAAAAGATCTGGATCAAAAGAAAAAACACCAAAAACTATGAATTTCCCCCCAAACCACCCAAATATCACCTGATCTTCTCCAAAACTCACAATCCACTCCCATTTAACTCAATGACGTACGAGAACCCAACGAAACCCAACGGAGACCCCAAAACACATCAAAAACACCCCAAAAAAGAACGGGATCACCCCCAAAAAAGAAAGAAAATCCACAAAAAAACAACAGATCCACACCAGAAGTCCCCCTATACCTACCTGATGTTCTCCAATACCCGCAATTTACCCTCTTCCACCATGATGACCATGGAAAACCCAACGGAACCCAACGGAGACACCAAAACACATCAAAAACACACCAAACAAGAACGGCATCACCCCCAAAACTGGAAGAAAATCCCCCAAAAGCACGGATCCATTCCAAAAACCACCCTAAACCTACCTGATGTTCTCCAAAACCCACAATTTACCATTTTTCACCATGATTACCACGGAAAACCCAACGAAATCCAACGGAGAACACAAAACACGTCAAAACCACACCAAATAGAACTAGATCAGAAGTAAAAAACCCAGAACTATGAATTTTTCTACAGAACCACCCTAAACTCACCTGATCTTCTCCAAAACCCACAATCCACTCCCGTTTACCTTAACGACCAACGAGAACCAAACAAAACCCAATGGAGACCCCATTACAAGTCAAAAACACCCCAAACAAAAACGGCATCACCCCCAAAACTGGAAGAAAATCCCCAAAAAGCACGGATCCATTCCCCAAACCACCCTAAACCTACCTGATGTTCTCCAAAACCCACAATTTACCATTTTTCACCATGATGACCATGGATAACCCAACGAAACGCAACGAAGACCCCAAAACACGTCAAAAACACCCCTAAAACAACTGGATAAGAAGAAAAAAACAGAAGAAAACCCCCAAAACCATGAATCTGCCCCAAAAGTCCCCATAAACCTACCTGATGTTCTCCAAAACCCACAATTTACATTTTTCCACCATCATGACCACGGAAAACCCAACGAAACCCAACGGAGACCCCCAAACACGTCAAAAACTCCCCAAAAGCGAACTGGATCAGAAGAAAAAACGTGATTGAACCCCCAAAAAACACTTAAACCTACCTGATGTACTCCTAAATGTACAATCCACTCCCAACCACCAGAAAACCCATTAGGAACTCAACGAAACGCAACAGAGACCCCAAAACACTTCAAAAACATCCCAAAAAACAACTGGATCAGAAGAAAAAAAAAAAACAAAAACTATGAATTTCCCCCCAAAACCACCCTAAACTCACCTGATCTTCTCCAAAACCCACAATCCACTCCCATTTAACTTAACGACAAACGAGAACACAACGAAACCGGAGACCACAAAACACATCAAAAACACCCCAAAAAAGAACAGGATCACCCCCAAAAAAGAAAGAAAACTCCAAAAACCATAGATCCACCCCAAAACCACCCTAAACCTACCTGATGATCTCCAAAACCCACAATTTACCATTTTTCACCATGATGACCATGGAAAACCCAACGAAACGAAACGGAGATCCCAAAACATGTCAAAAAAAAAAACAACAACCGGATAAGAAGAAAAAACAGAAGAAAAACCCCAAAAACCATGAATCTGCCCCAAAAGTTCCCATAAACCTACCTGATGTTCTACAAAACCCACAATTTACACTTTTCTACCATGATGACCACGGAAAACCCCACGAAACGCAACGGAGACCCCAAAACACGTCAAAAACACACCAAATAGGAACGGGATCACCCCAAAACTGGAAGAAAATCCAAAAACAAAACAGGATCCAATCCCCAAAACACCCTAAACCTACCTGATGTTCTCCAAATTCAAAATGCACTCCCAACCACCATAAAACCCATTAGGAACTCAACGAAACGCAACGGAAACCCCAAAACACCTCAAAAACACCCCAAAAGCGAAACGGAGCAGAAGAAAAAACGTGATTAACCCCCCAAAAAACCCTTAAACCTACCTGATGTACTCCTAAATGCACATTCCACTCCCAACCACCAGAAAACCCGATGGAAAATCAACAAAACAAAATGGAGACCCCAAAACATGTCAAAAAAAAAAAAAAAAAAAAAGATCTGGATCAAAAGAAAAAACACCAAAAACTATGAATTTCCCCCCAAACCACCCAAATATCACCTGATCTTCTCCAAAACTCACAATCCACTCCCATTTAACTCAATGACGTACGAGAACCCAACGAAACCCAACGGAGACCCCAAAACACATCAAAAACACCCCAAAAAAGAACGGGATCACCCCCAAAAAAGAAAGAAAATCCACAAAAAAACAACAGATCCACACCAGAAGTCCCCCTATACCTACCTGATGTTCTCCAATACCCGCAATTTACCCTCTTCCACCATGATGACCATGGAAAACCCAACGGAACCCAACGGAGACACCAAAACACATCAAAAACACACCAAACAAGAACGGCATCACCCCCAAAACTGGAAGAAAATCCCCCAAAAGCACGGATCCATTCCAAAAACCACCCTAAACCTACCTGATGTTCTCCAAAACCCACAATTTACCATTTTTCACCATGATTACCACGGAAAACCCAACGAAATCCAACGGAGAACACAAAACACGTCAAAAACACCCCTAAAAACAACTGGATAAGAAGAAAAAAACAGAAGAAAACCCCCAAAACCATGAATCTGCCCCAAAAGTCCCCATAAACCTACCTGATGTTCTCCAAAACCCACAATTTACATTTTTCCACCATCATGACCACGGAAAACCCAACGAAACCCAACGGAGACCCCCAAACACGTCAAAAACTCCCCAAAAGCGAACTGGATCAGAAGAAAAAACGTGATTGAACCCCCAAAAAACACTTAAACCTACCTGATGTACTCCTAAATGTACAATCCACTCCCAACCACCAGAAAACCCATTAGGAACTCAACGAAACGCAACAGAGACCCCAAAACACTTCAAAAACATCCCAAAAAACAACTGGATCAGAAGAAAAAAAAAAACAAAAACTATGAATTTTCCCCCAAAACCACCCTAAACTCACCTGATCTTCTCCAAAACCCACAATCCACTCCCATTTAACTTAACGACAAACGAGAACACAACGAAACCGGAGACCCCAAAACACATCAAAAACACCCCAAAAAAGAACAGGATCACCCCCAAAAAAGAAAGAAAACTCCAAAAACCATAGATCCACCCCAAAACCACCCTAAACCTACCTGATGATCTCCAAAACCCACAATTTACAATTTTCTACCATGATGACCATGGAAAACCCAACGAAACGAAACGGAGACCCCAAAACACGTCAAAAACACACCAAATAAGAACGGGATCACCCCAAAACTGGAAGAAAATCCAAAAACAAAACAGGATCCAATCCCCAAAACACCCTAAACCTACCTGATGTTCTCCAAATTCAAAATGCACTCCCAACCACCATAAAACCCATTAGGAACTCAACGAAACGCAACGGAAACCCCAAAACACCTCAAAAACACCCCAAAAGCGAAACGGAGCAGAAGAAAAAACGTGATTTAACCCCCCAAAAAACCCTTAAACCTACCTGATGTACTCCTAAATGCACATTCCACTCCCAACCACCAGAAAACCCGATGGAAAATCAACAAAACAAAATGGAGACCCCAAAACATGTCAAAAAAAAAAAAAAAAAAAAAAAAAAGATCTGGATCAAAAGAAAAAACACCAAAAACTATGAATTTCCCCCCAAACCACCCAAATATCACCTGATCTTCTCCAAAACTCACAATCCACTCCCATTTAACTTAACGACCTACGAGAACCCAACGAAACCCAACGGAGACCCCAAAACACATCAAAAACACCCCAAAAAAGAACGGGATCACCCCCAAAAAAGAAAGAAAATCCACAAAAAAACAACAGATCCACACCAGAAGTCCCCCTATACCTACCTGATGTTCTCCAATACCCGCAATTTACCCTTTTCCACCATGATGACCATGGAAAACCCAACGGAACCCAACGGAGACACCAAAACACATCAAAAACACACCAAACAAGAACGGCATCACCCCCAAAACTGGAAGAAAATCCCCCAAAAGCACGGATCCATTCCAAAAACCACCCTAAACCTACCTGATGTTCTCCAAAACCCACAATTTACCATTTTTCACCATGATGACCACGGAAAACCCAACGAAATCCAACGGAGAACACAAAACATGTCAAAACCACACCAAATAGAACTAGATCAGAAGTAAAAAACCCAGAACTATGAATTTTTCTACAGAACCACCCTAAACTCACCTGATCTTCTCCAAAACCCACAATCCACTCCCGTTTACCTTAACGACCAACGAGAACCAAACAAAACCCAATGGAGACCCCATTACAAGTCAAAAACACCCCAAACAAAAACGGCATCACCCCCAAAACTGGAAGAAAATCCCCAAAAAGCACGGATCCATTCCCCAAACCACCCTAAACCTACCTGATGTTCTCCAAAACCCACAATTTACCATTTTTCACCATGATGACCATGGATAACCCAACGAAACGCAACGAAGACCCCAAAACACGTCAAAAACACCCCTAAAACAACTGGATAAGAAGAAAAAAACAGAAGAAAACCCCCAAAACCATGAATCTGCCCCAAAAGTCCCCATAAACCTACCTGATGTTCTCCAAAACCCACAATTTACATTTTTCCACCATCATGACCACGGAAAACCCAACGAAACCCAACGGAGACCCCCAAACACGTCAAAAACTCCCCAAAAGCGAACTGGATCAGAAGAAAAAACGTGATTGAACCCCCAAAAAACACTTAAACCTACCTGATGTACTCCTAAATGTACAATCCACTCCCAACCACCAGAAAACCCATTAGGAACTCAACGAAACGCAACAGAGACCCCAAAACACTTCAAAAACATCCCAAAAAACAACTGGATCAGAAGAAAAAAAAAAACAAAAACTATGAATTTCCCCCCAAAACCACCCTAAACTCACCTGATCTTCTCCAAAACCCACAATCCACTCCCATTTAACTTAACGACAAACGAGAACACAACGAAACCGGAGACCCCAAAACACATCAAAAACACCCCAAAAAAGAACAGGATCACCCCCAAAAAAGAAAGAAAACTCCAAAAACCATAGATCCACCCCAAAACCACCCTAAACCTACCTGATGATCTCCAAAACCCACAATTTACCATTTTTCACCATGATGACCATGGAAAACCCAACGAAACGAAACGGAGATCCCAAAACATGTCAAAAAAAAAAACAACAACCGGATAAGAAGAAAAAACAGAAGAAAAACCCCAAAAACCATGAATCTGCCCCAAAAGTTCCCATAAACCTACCTGATGTTCTACAAAACCCACAATTTACACTTTTCTACCATGATGACCACGGAAAACCCCACGAAACGCAACGGAGACCCCAAAACACGTCAAAAACACACCAAATAAGAACGGGATCACCCCAAAACTGGAAGAAAATCCAAAAACAAAACAGGATCCAATCCCCAAAACACCCTAAACCTACCTGATGTTCTCCAAATTCAAAATGCACTCCCAACCACCATAAAACCCATTAGGAACTCAACGAAACGCAACGGAAACCCCAAAACACCTCAAAAACACCCCAAAAGTGAAACGGAGCAGAAGAAAAAACGTGATTTAACCCCCCAAAAAACCCTTAAACCTACCTGATGTACTCCTAAATGCACATTCCACTCCCAACCACCAGAAAACCCGATGGAAAATCAACAAAACAAAATGGAGACCCCAAAACATGTCAAAAAAAAAAAAAAAAAAAAGATCCGGATCAAAAGAAAAAACACCAAAAACTATGAATTTCCCCCCAAACCACCCAAATATCACCTGATCTTCTCCAAAACTCACAATCCACTCCCATTTAACTTAACGACCTACGAGAACCCAACGAAACCCAACGGAGACCCCAAAACACATCAAAAACACCCCAAAAAAGAACGGGATCACCCCCAAAAAAGAAAGAAAATCCACAAAAAAACAACAGATCCACACCAGAAGTCCCCCTATACCTACCTGATGTTCTCCAATACCCGCAATTTACCCTTTTCCACCATGATGACCATGGAAAACCCAACGGAACCCAACGGAGACACCAAAACACATCAAAAACACACCAAACAAGAACGGCATCACCCCCAAAACTGGAAGAAAATCCCCCAAAAGCACGGATCCATTCCAAAAACCACCCTAAACCTACCTGATGTTCTCCAAAACCCACAATTTACCATTTTTCACCATGATTACCACGGAAAACCCAACGAAATCCAACGGAGAACACAAAACATGTCAAAACCACACCAAATAGAACTAGATCAGAAGTAAAAAACCCAGAACTATGAATTTTTCTACAGAACCACCCTAAACTCACCTGATCTTCTCCAAAACCCACAATCCACTCCCGTTTACCTTAACGACCAACGAGAACCAAACAAAACCCAATGGAGACCCCATTACAAGTCAAAAACACCCCAAACAAAAACGGCATCACCCCCAAAACTGGAAGAAAATCCCCAAAAAGCACGGATCCATTCCCCAAACCACCCTAAACCTACCTGATGTTCTCCAAAACCCACAATTTACCATTTTTCACCATGATGACCATGGATAACCCAACGAAACGCAACGAAGACCCCAAAACACATCAAAAACACCCCTAAAACAACTGGATAAGAAGAAAAAAACAGAAGAAAACCCCCAAAACCATGAATCTGCCCCAAAAGTCCCCATAAACCTACCTGATGTTCTCCAAAACCCACAATTTACATTTTTCCACCATCATGACCACGGAAAACCCAACGAAACCCAACGGAGACCCCCAAACACGTCAAAAACTCCCCAAAAGCGAACTGGATCAGAAGAAAAAACGTGATTGAACCCCCAAAAAACACTTAAACCTACCTGATGTACTCCTAAATGTACAATCCACTCCCAACCACCAGAAAACCCATTAGGAACTCAACGAAACGCAACAGAGACCCCAAAACACTTCAAAAACATCCCAAAAAACAACTGGATCAGAAGAAAAAAAAAAAACAAAAACTATGAATTTCCCCCCAAAACCACCCTAAACTCACCTGATCTTCTCCAAAACCCACAATCCACTCCCATTTAACTTAACGACAAACGAGAACACAACGAAACCGGAGACCCCAAAACACATCAAAAACACCCCAAAAAAGAACAGGATCACCCCCAAAAAAGAAAGAAAACTCCAAAAACCATAGATCCACCCCAAAACCACCCTAAACCTACCTGATGATCTCCAAAACCCACAATTTACCATTTTTCACCATGATGACCATGGAAAACCCAACGAAACGAAACGGAGATCCCAAAACATGTCAAAAAAAAAAAAACAACAACCGGATAAGAAGAAAAAAACAGAAGAAAAACCCCAAAAACCATGAATCTGCCCCAAAAGTTCCCATAAACCTACCTGATGTTCTACAAAACCCACAATTTACACTTTTCTACCATGATGACCACGGAAAACCCCACGAAACGCAACGGAGACCCCAAAACACGTCAAAAACACACCAAATAAGAACGGGATCACCCCAAAACTGGAAGAAAATCCAAAAACAAAACAGGATCCAATCCCCAAAACACCCTAAACCTACCTGATGTTCTCCAAATTCAAAATGCACTCCCAACCACCATAAAACCCATTAGGAACTCAACGAAACGCAACGGAAACCCCAAAACACCTCAAAAACACCCCAAAAGCGAAACGGAGCAGAAGAAAAAACGTGATTTAACCCCCCAAAAAACCCTTAAACCTACCTGATGTACTCCTAAATGCACATTCCACTCCCAACCACCAGAAAACCCGATGGAAAATCAACAAAACAAAATGGAGACCCCAAAACATGTCAAAAAAAAAAAAAAAAAAAAGATCTGGATCAAAAGAAAAAACACCAAAAACTATGAATTTCCCCCCAAACCACCCAAATATCACCTGATCTTCTCCAAAACTCACAATCCACTCCCATTTAACTCAATGACGTACGAGAACCCAACGAAACCCAACGGAGACCCCAAAACACATCAAAAACACCCCAAAAAAGAACGGGATCACCCCCAAAAAAGAAAGAAAATCCACAAAAAAACAACAGATCCACACCAGAAGTCCCCCTATACCTACCTGATGTTCTCCAATACCCGCAATTTACCCTCTTCCACCATGATGACCATGGAAAACCCAACGGAACCCAACGGAGACACCAAAACACATCAAAAACACACCAAACAAGAACGGCATCACCCCCAAAACTGGAAGAAAATCCCCCAAAAGCACGGATCCATTCCAAAAACCACCCTAAACCTACCTGATGTTCTCCAAAACCCACAATTTACCATTTTTCACCATGATGACCATGGAAAACCCAACGAAACGCAACGAAGACCCCAAAACACGTCAAAAACACCCCTAAAAACAACTGGATAAGAAGAAAAAAACAGAAGAAAACCCCCAAAACCATGAATCTGCCCCAAAAGTCCCCATAAACCTACCTGATGTTCTCCAAAACCCACAATTTACATTTTTCCACCATCATGACCACGGAAAACCCAACGAAACCCAACGGAGACCCCCAAACACGTCAAAAAATCCCCAAAAGCGAACTGGATCAGAAGAAAAAACGTGATTGAACCCCCAAAAAACACTTAAACCTACCTGATGTACTCCTAAATGTACAATCCACTCCCAACCACCAGAAAACCCATTAGGAACTCAACGAAACGCAACAGAGACACCAAAACACTTCAAAAACATCCCAAAAAACAACTGGATCAGAAGAAAAAAAAAAACAAAAACTATGAATTTCCCCCCAAAACCACCCTAAACTCACCTGATCTTCTCCAAAACCCACAATCCACTCCCATTTAACTTAACGACAAACGAGAACACAACGAAACCGGAGACCCCAAAACACATCAAAAACACCCCAAAAAAGAACAGGATCACCCCCAAAAAAGAAAGAAAACTCCAAAAACCATAGATCCACCCCAAAACCACCCTAAACCTACCTGATGATCTCCAAAACCCACAATTTACACTTTTCTACCATGATGACCACGGAAAACCCCACAAAACGCAACGGAGACCCCAAAACACGTCAAAAACACACCAAATAAGAACGGGATCACCCCAAAACTGGAAGAAAATCCAAAAACAAAACAGGATCCAATCCCCAAAACACCCTAAACCTACCTGATGTTCTCCAAATTCAAAATGCACTCCCAACCACCATAAAACCCATTAGGAACTCAACGAAACGCAACGGAAACCCCAAAACACCTCAAAAACACCCCAAAAGCGAAACGGAGCAGAAGAAAAAACGTGATTTAACCCCCCAAAAAACCCTTAAACCTACCTGATGTACTCCTAAATGCACATTCCACTCCCAACCACCAGAAAACCCGATGGAAAATCAACAAAACAAAATGGAGACCCCAAAAAATGTCAAAAAAAAAAAAAAAAAAAAAGATCTGGATCAAAAGAAAAAACACCAAAAACTATGAATTTCCCCCCAAACCACCCAAATATCACCTGATCTTCTCCAAAACTCACAATCCACTCCCATTTAACTCAATGACGTACGAGAACCCAACGAAACCCAACGGAGACCCCAAAACGCATCAAAAACACCCCAAAAAAGAACGGGATCACCCCCAAAAAAGAAAGAAAATCCACAAAAAAACAACAGATCCACACCAGAAGTCCCCCTATACCTACCTGATGTTCTCCAATACCCGCAATTTACCCTTTTCCACCATGATGACCATGGAAAACCCAACGGAACCCAACGGAGACACCAAAACACATCAAAAACACACCAAACAAGAACGGCATCACCCCCAAAACTGGAAGAAAATCCCCCAAAAGCACGGATCCATTCCAAAAACCACCCTAAACCTACCTGATGTTCTCCAAAACCCACAATTTACCATTTTTCACCATGATTACCACGGAAAACCCAACGAAATCCAACGGAGAACACAAAACATGTCAAAACCACACCAAATAGAACTAGATCAGAAGTAAAAAACCCAGAACTATGAATTTTTCTACAGAACCACCCTAAACTCACCTGATCTTCTCCAAAACCCACAATCCACTCCCGTTTACCTTAACGACCAACGAGAACCAAACAAAACCCAATGGAGACCCCATTACAAGTCAAAAACACCCCAAACAAAAACGGCATCACCCCCAAAACTGGAAGAAAATCCCCCAAAAGCACGGATCCATTCCCCAAACCACCCTAAACCTACCTGATGTTCTCCAAAACCCACAATTTACCATTTTTCACCATGATGACCATGGATAACCCAACGAAACGCAACGAAGACCCCAAAACACGTCAAAAACACCCCTAAAACAACTGGATAAGAAGAAAAAAACAGAAGAAAACCCCCAAAACCATGAATCTGCCCCAAAAGTCCCCATAAACCTACCTGATGTTCTCCAAAACCCACAATTTACATTTTTCCACCATCATGACCACGGAAAACCCAACGAAACCCAACGGAGACCCCCAAACACGTCAAAAACTCCCCAAAAGCGAACTGGATCAGAAGAAAAAACGTGATTGAACCCCCAAAAAACACTTAAACCTACCTGATGTACTCCTAAATGTACAATCCACTCCCAACCACCAGAAAACCCATTAGGAACTCAACGAAACGCAACAGAGACCCCAAAACACTTCAAAAACATCCCAAAAAACAACTGGATCAGAAGAAAAAAAAAAACAAAAACTATGAATTTCCCCCCAAAACCACCCTAAACTCACCTGATCTTCTCCAAAACCCACAATCCACTCCCATTTAACTTAACGACAAACGAGAACACAACGAAACCGGAGACCCCAAAACACATCAAAAACACCCCAAAAAAGAACAGGATCACCCCCAAAAAAGAAAGAAAACTCCAAAAACCATAGATCCACCCCAAAACCACCCTAAACCTACCTGATGATCTCCAAAACCCACAATTTACCATTTTTCACCATGATGACCATGGAAAACCCAACGAAACGAAACGGAGATCCCAAAACATGTCAAAAAAAAAACAACAACCGGATAAGAAGAAAAAACAGAAGAAAAACCCCAAAAACCATGAATCTGCCCCAAAAGTTCCCATAAACCTACCTGATGTTCTACAAAACCCACAATTTACACTTTTCTACCATGATGACCACGGAAAACCCCACGAAACGCAACGGAGACCCCAAAACACGTCAAAAACACACCAAATAAGAACGGGATCACCCCAAAACTGGAAGAAAATCCAAAAACAAAACAGGATCCAATCCCCAAAACACCCTAAACCTACCTGATGTTCTCCAAATTCAAAATGCACTCCCAACCACCATAAAACCCATTAGGAACTCAACGAAACGCAACGGAAACCCCAAAACACCTCAAAAACACCCCAAAAGTGAAACGGAGCAGAAGAAAAAACGTGATTTAACCCCCCAAAAAACCCTTAAACCTACCTGATGTACTCCTAAATGCACATTCCACTCCCAACCACCAGAAAACCCGATGGAAAATCAACAAAACAAAATGGAGACCCCAAAACATGTCAAAAAAAAAAAAAAAAAAAAGATCCGGATCAAAAGAAAAAACACCAAAAACTATGAATTTCCCCCCAAACCACCCAAATATCACCTGATCTTCTCCAAAACTCACAATCCACTCCCATTTAACTTAACGACCTACGAGAACCCAACGAAACCCAACGGAGACCCCAAAACACATCAAAAACACCCCAAAAAAGAACGGGATCACCCCCAAAAAAGAAAGAAAATCCACAAAAAAACAACAGATCCACACCAGAAGTCCCCCTATACCTACCTGATGTTCTCCAATACCCGCAATTTACCCTTTTCCACCATGATGACCATGGAAAACCCAACGGAACCCAACGGAGACACCAAAACACATCAAAAACACACCAAACAAGAACGGCATCACCCCCAAAACTGGAAGAAAATCCCCCAAAAGCACGGATCCATTCCAAAAACCACCCTAAACCTACCTGATGTTCTCCAAAACCCACAATTTACCATTTTTCACCATGATTACCACGGAAAACCCAACGAAATCCAACGGAGAACACAAAACATGTCAAAACCACACCAAATAGAACTAGATCAGAAGTAAAAAACCCAGAACTATGAATTTTTCTACAGAACCACCCTAAACTCACCTGATCTTCTCCAAAACCCACAATCCACTCCCGTTTACCTTAACGACCAACGAGAACCAAACAAAACCCAATGGAGACCCCATTACAAGTCAAAAACACCCCAAACAAAAACGGCATCACCCCCAAAACTGGAAGAAAATCCCCAAAAAGCACGGATCCATTCCCCAAACCACCCTAAACCTACCTGATGTTCTCCAAAACCCACAATTTACCATTTTTCACCATGATGACCATGGATAACCCAACGAAACGCAACGAAGACCCCAAAACACATCAAAAACACCCCTAAAACAACTGGATAAGAAGAAAAAAACAGAAGAAAACCCCCAAAACCATGAATCTGCCCCAAAAGTCCCCATAAACCTACCTGATGTTCTCCAAAACCCACAATTTACATTTTTCCACCATCATGACCACGGAAAACCCAACGAAACCCAACGGAGACCCCCAAACACGTCAAAAACTCCCCAAAAGCGAACTGGATCAGAAGAAAAAACGTGATTGAACCCCCAAAAAACACTTAAACCTACCTGATGTACTCCTAAATGTACAATCCACTCCCAACCACCAGAAAACCCATTAGGAACTCAACGAAACGCAACAGAGACCCCAAAACACTTCAAAAACATCCCAAAAAACAACTGGATCAGAAGAAAAAAAAAAAAACAAAAACTATGAATTTCCCCCCAAAACCACCCTAAACTCACCTGATCTTCTCCAAAACCCACAATCCACTCCCATTTAACTTAACGACAAACGAGAACACAACGAAACCGGAGACCCCAAAACACATCAAAAACACCCCAAAAAAGAACAGGATCACCCCCAAAAAAGAAAGAAAACTCCAAAAACCATAGATCCACCCCAAAACCACCCTAAACCTACCTGATGATCTCCAAAACCCACAATTTACCATTTTTCACCATGATGACCATGGAAAACCCAACGAAACGAAACGGAGATCCCAAAACATGTCAAAAAAAAAAAAACAACAACCGGATAAGAAGAAAAAAACAGAAGAAAAACCCCAAAAACCATGAATCTGCCCCAAAAGTTCCCATAAACCTACCTGATGTTCTACAAAACCCACAATTTACACTTTTCTACCATGATGACCACGGAAAACCCCACGAAACGCAACGGAGACCCCAAAACACGTCAAAAACACACCAAATAAGAACGGGATCACCCCAAAACTGGAAGAAAATCCAAAAACAAAACAGGATCCAATCCCCAAAACACCCTAAACCTACCTGATGTTCTCCAAATTCAAAATGCACTCCCAACCACCATAAAACCCATTAGGAACTCAACGAAACGCAACGGAAACCCCAAAACACCTCAAAAACACCCCAAAAGCGAAACGGAGCAGAAGAAAAAACGTGATTTAACCCCCCAAAAAACCCTTAAACCTACCTGATGTACTCCTAAATGCACATTCCACTCCCAACCACCAGAAAACCCGATGGAAAATCAACAAAACAAAATGGAGACCCCAAAACATGTCAAAAAAAAAAAAAAAAAAAAGATCTGGATCAAAAGAAAAAACACCAAAAACTATGAATTTCCCCCCAAACCACCCAAATATCACCTGATCTTCTCCAAAACTCACAATCCACTCCCATTTAACTCAATGACGTACGAGAACCCAACGAAACCCAACGGAGACCCCAAAACACATCAAAAACACCCCAAAAAAGAACGGGATCACCCCCAAAAAAGAAAGAAAATCCACAAAAAAACAACAGATCCACACCAGAAGTCCCCCTATACCTACCTGATGTTCTCCAATACCCGCAATTTACCCTCTTCCACCATGATGACCATGGAAAACCCAACGGAACCCAACGGAGACACCAAAACACATCAAAAACACACCAAACAAGAACGGCATCACCCCCAAAACTGGAAGAAAATCCCCCAAAAGCACGGATCCATTCCAAAAACCACCCTAACCTACCTGATGTTCTCCAAAACCCACAATTTACCATTTTTCACCATGATGACCATGGAAAACCCAACGAAACGCAACGAAGACCCCAAAACACGTCAAAAACACCCCTAAAAACAACTGGATAAGAAGAAAAAAACAGAAGAAAACCCCCAAAACCATGAATCTGCCCCAAAAGTCCCCATAAACCTACCTGATGTTCTCCAAAACCCACAATTTACATTTTTCCACCATCATGACCACGGAAAACCCAACGAAACCCAACGGAGACCCCCAAACACGTCAAAAACTCCCCAAAAGCGAACTGGATCAGAAGAAAAAACGTGATTGAACCCCCAAAAAACACTTAAACCTACCTGATGTACTCCTAAATGTACAATCCACTCCCAACCACCAGAAAACCCATTAGGGAACTCAACGAAACGCAACAGAGACCCCAAAACACTTCAAAAACATCCCAAAAAACAACTGGATCAGAAGAAAAAAAAAAACAAAAACTATGAATTTCCCCCCAAAACCACCCTAAACTCACCTGATCTTCTCCAAAACCCACAATCCACTCCCATTTAACTTAACGACAAACGAGAACACAACGAAACCGGAGACCCCAAAACACATCAAAAACACCCCAAAAAAGAACAGGATCACCCCCAAAAAAGAAAGAAAACTCCAAAAACCATAGATCCACCCCAAAACCACCCTAAACCTACCTGATGATCTCCAAAACCCACAATTTACACTTTTCTACCATGATGACCACGGAAAACCCCACAAAACGCAACGGAGACCCCAAAACACGTCAAAAACACACCAAATAAGAACGGGATCACCCCAAAACTGGAAGAAAATCCAAAAACAAAACAGGATCCAATCCCCAAAACACCCTAAACCTACCTGATGTTCTCCAAATTCAAAATGCACTCCCAACCACCATAAAACCCATTAGGAACTCAACGAAACGCAACGGAAACCCCAAAACACCTCAAAAACACCCCAAAAGCGAAACGGAGCAGAAGAAAAAACGTGATTTAACCCCCCAAAAAACCCTTAAACCTACCTGATGTACTCCTAAATGCACATTCCACTCCCAACCACCAGAAAACCCGATGGAAAATCAACAAAACAAAATGGAGACCCCAAAACATGTCAAAAAAAAAAAAAAAAAAAAGATCTGGATCAAAAGAAAAAACACCAAAAACTATGAATTTCCCCCCAAACCACCCAAATATCACCTGATCTTCTCCAAAACTCACAATCCACTCCCATTTAACTCAATGACGTACGAGAACCCAACGAAACCCAACGGAGACCCCAAAACACATCAAAAACACCCCAAAAAAGAACGGGATCACCCCCAAAAAAGAAAGAAAATCCACAAAAAAACAACAGATCCACACCAGAAGTCCCCCTATACCTACCTGATGTTCTCCAATACCCGCAATTTACCCTCTTCCACCATGATGACCATGGAAAACCCAACGGAACCCAACGGAGACACCAAAACACATCAAAAACACACCAAACAAGAACGGCATCACCCCCAAAACTGGAAGAAAATCCCCCAAAAGCACGGATCCATTCCAAAAACCACCCTAAACCTACCTGATGTTCTCCAAAACCCACAATTTACCATTTTTCACCATGATGACCATGGAAAACCCAACGAAACGCAACGAAGACCCCAAAACACGTCAAAAACACCCCTAAAAACAACTGGATAAGAAGAAAAAAACAGAAGAAAACCCCCAAAACCATGAATCTGCCCCAAAAGTCCCCATAAACCTACCTGATGTTCTCCAAAACCCACAATTTACATTTTTCCACCATCATGACCACGGAAAACCCAACGAAACCCAACGGAGACCCCCAAACACGTCAAAAACTCCCCAAAAGCGAACTGGATCAGAAGAAAAAACGTGATTGAACCCCCAAAAAACACTTAAACCTACCTGATGTACTCCTAAATGTACAATCCACTCCCAACCACCAGAAAACCCATTAGGAACTCAACGAAACGCAACAGAGACACCAAAACACTTCAAAAACATCCCAAAAAACAACTGGATCAGAAGAAAAAAAAAACAAAAACTATGAATTTCCCCCCAAAACCACCCTAAACTCACCCGATCTTCTCCAAAACCCACAATCCACTCCCATTTAACTTAACGACAAACGAGAACACAACGAAACCGGAGACCCCAAAACACATCAAAAACACCCCAAAAAAGAACAGGATCACCCCCAAAAAAGAAAGAAAACTCCAAAAACCATAGATCCACCCCAAAACCACCCTAAACCTACCTGATGATCTCCAAAACCCACAATTTACAATTTTCTACCATGATGACCATGGAAAACCCAACGAAACGAAACGGAGACCCCAAAACACGTCAAAAACACACCAAATAAGAACGGGATCACCCCAAAACTGGAAGAAAATCCAAAAACAAAACAGGATCCAATCCCCAAAACACCCTAAACCTACCTGATGTTCTCCAAATTCAAAATGCACTCCCAACCACCATAAAACCCATTAGGAACTCAACGAAACGCAACGGAAACCCCAAAACACCTCAAAAACACCCCAAAAGCGAAACGGAGCAGAAGAAAAAACGTGATTTAACCCCCCAAAAAACCCTTAAACCTACCTGATGTACTCCTAAATGCACATTCCACTCCCAACCACCAGAAAACCCGATGGAAAATCAACAAAACAAAATGGAGACCCCAAAACATGTCAAAAAAAAAAAAAAAAAAAAGATCTGGATCAAAAGAAAAAACACCAAAAACTATGAATTTCCCCCCAAACCACCCAAATATCACCTGATCTTCTCCAAAACTCACAATCCACTCCCATTTAACTCAATGACGTACGAGAACCCAACGAAACCCAACGGAGACCCCAAAACACATCAAAAACACCCCAAAAAAGAACGGGATCACCCCCAAAAAAGAAAGAAAATCCACAAAAAAACAACAGATCCACACCAGAAGTCCCCCTATACCTACCTGATGTTCTCCAATACCCGCAATTTACCCTTTTCCACCATGATGACCATGGAAAACCCAACGGAACCCAACGGAGACACCAAAACACATCAAAAACACACCAAACAAGAACGGCATCACCCCCAAAACTGGAAGAAAATCCCCCAAAAGCACGGATCCATTCCAAAAACCACCCTAAACCTACCTGATGTTCTCCAAAACCCACAATTTACCATTTTTCACCATGATTACCACGGAAAACCCAACGAAATCCAACGGAGAACACAAAACATGTCAAAACCACACCAAATAGAACTAGATCAGAAGTAAAAAACCCAGAACTATGAATTTTTCTACAGAACCACCCTAAACTCACCTGATCTTCTCCAAAACCCACAATCCACTCCCGTTTACCTTAACGACCAACGAGAACCAAACAAAACCCAATGGAGACCCCATTACAAGTCAAAAACACCCCAAACAAAAACGGCATCACCCCCAAAACTGGAAGAAAATCCCCAAAAAGCACGGATCCATTCCCCAAACCACCCTAAACCTACCTGATGTTCTCCAAAACCCACAATTTACCATTTTTCACCATGATGACCATGGAAAACCCAACGAAACGCAACGAAGACC
>NW_028137746.1:0-32436 GCF_965140915.1 Aythya marila
CCCAGGGCTCGGTGCTGGGGCTGGTCCTCTTTAATATCTTCATTGATGATCTGGACGAGGGCATTGAGTGCACCCTCAGTAAGTTTGCAGATGACACCAAGCTATGCGCATGTGTCGATCTGCTCGAGGGTAGGAAGGCTCTGCAGGAGGATCTGGATAGGCTGCACCAATGGGCTGAGGTCAACTGCATGAAGTTTAACAAGGCCAAGTGATGGGTCCTGCACCTGGGGCGCAATAACCCCAAGCAGAGCTACAGGCTGGGAGAGGAATGGTTGGAGAGCTGCCAGGCAGAGAAGGACCTGGGAGTGATGGTGGATAGTCGGCTGAATATGAGCCAGCAGTGTGCTCAGGTGGCCAAAAAGGCCAACAGCATCCTGGCTTGCATAAGAAACAGTGTGGCCAGCAGGGCTAGGGAGGTGATCGTCCCCCTGTACTCGGCTCTGGTGAGGCCGCACCTCGAGTACTGTGTTAAGTTTTGGGCCCCTCGCTACAAGAAGGACATCGAGGTGCTTGAGCGAGTCCAGAGAAGGGCGACGAAGCTGGTGAGGAGCCTGGAGAACAAGTCCTACGAGGAGCGGCTGAGGGAGCTGGGATTGTTCAGCCTGGAGAAGAGGAGGCTCAGGGGTGACCTTATTGCTCTCTACAGGTACCTTAAAGGAGGCTGTAGCGAGGTGGGTGTTGGTCTGTTCTCCCACATGCCTGGTGACAGGACGGGGGGGAATGGGCTAAAGTTGCGCCAGGGGAGTTTTAGGTTGGATCTTAGGAAGAACTTCTTTACCAAAAGGGTTTTTAGACACTGGAACAGGCTGCCCAGGGAAGTGGAAGTATTTAAAAGACGTTTAGATGTAGAGCTTAGGGATATGGTTTAGTGGAGGACTATTAGTGTTAGGTCAGAGGTTGGACTCGATGACCTTGAGGTCTCTTCCAACGTAGAAATTCTGTGATTCTGTGATTCTGTGATTCACTACACGATGAACTGGCTGCCCAGACTCACTGATGTTAACCCAACTTCTGCACTCAGCCAATATCTGACAGCCAACCAAGTGCTAAACTCATTGGTATTTCATCTTATTACAGGAGAAAGGAATGGGCCCGGTAAATTGGCTTCTTTCTCTAAGCACAGCACTACTGCATCTGCATAAATTCCTATTTCCATCACCACAAAGCAAACATTGCTTTTGCAGCAATAGCGTAGCAGTGGTATTCTGCAGTGCTGTTCAGTACTTCATGCCATCACCTGCAATACATCCTCCTATAAAAGCAAGCTTAAGCCCACCCGTGCCTGAAACCCAATTTAGATAATGGAATCTTTACAATCCATTCCCAAAACCTACCCTAAACCTACCTGATGTTCTCCAAAACCCACAATTTAACCTTTTACACCATGATGACCAACGAGAACACAACAAAACCCAACAGAGACCCCAAAACACGTCAAAAACAACAGAAAAATTCCAGGATCATCCCCCCCCCCCCAAAAAAAAAAAAACCAAAAAAAACTGAGTACCTTAGATCCACCCCAAAACCACCCTACACCTACCTGATGTTCTCCAAAACCCACAATTTACCCTTTTCCAACACGATGAACAACGAGACCCAACAAAACCCAACAGAGACCCGAAAAAACGTCAAAAGCACCCCAAACAAGAACGGCATCACCCCCAAAACTGGAAGAAAATCCGCCAAAACCATAGATCCACCCCAAAACCACCCGAAACCTACCTGATGTTCTCCAAAACCCACAATCCACTCCTATTTAACATAATGACCAACAAGAACAAAAATAAACCTAATGGAGACCCCAAAACACGTCAAAAACACCCCAAAAAATATCGGTATCACCCCCAAAACTGGAAGAAAATCCCCCAAAACGATAGATCCACCCCAAAACCACCCTACACCTACCTGATGTTCTCCAAAACCCACAATTTACCCTTTTCCAACACGATGACCAACGAGAACACAACAAAACCCAACAGAGACCCCAAAACACGTCAAAAACACCCCAAACAAGAACGGCATCACCCCCAAAACTGGAAGAAAATACGCCAAAACCATAGATCCACCCCAAAACCACCCGAAACCTACCTGATGTTCTCCAAAACCCACAATCCACTCCTATTTAACATAATGACAAACAAGAACACAACAAAACCTAATGGAGACCACAAAACACGTCAAAAACACCCCAAAAAATATCGGTATCACCCCCAAAACTGGAAGAAAATCCCCCAAAACCATAGATCCACCCCAAAACCACCCTACACCTACCTGATGTTCTCCAAAACCCACAATTTACACTTTTCCAACACGATGAACAACGAGAACCCAACAAAACCAAACAGAGACCCCAAAAAACGTCAAAAACACCCCAAACAAGAACGGCATCACCCCCAAAACTGGAAGAAAATACGCCAAAACCATAGATCCACCCCAAAACCACCCTAAACCTACCTGATCTTCTCCAAAACCCACAATCCACTCCTATTTAACATAATGACAAACAAGAACACAACAAAACCTAATGGAGACCCCAAAACACGTCAAAAACACCCCAAAAAATATCGGCATCACCCCCAAAACTGGAAGAAAATACACCAAAAGCATAGATTCACCCCAAAACCACCCTAAACCTAACTGATGTCCTCCAAAACCCACAATTTACCCTTTTCCAACACGATGACCAACGAGAAACCAACAAAACCAAAAAGAGACCCCAAAAAACGTCAAAAACACCCCAAAAAATATCGGCATCACCCCCAAAACTGGAAGAAAATCCCCCAAAACCATAGATCCACCCCAAAACCACCCAACACCTACCTGATGTTCTCCAAAACCCACAATTTACCCTTTTCCAACACGATGACCAACGAGAAACCAACAAAACCCAACAGAGACCCCAAAAAACGTCAAAAGCACCCCAAACAAGAACGGCATTACCCCCAAAACTCGAAGAAAATCCGCCAAAACCATAGATCCACCCCAAAACCACCCTAAACCTACCTGATGTTCTCCAAAACCCACAATCCACTCCTATTTAACATAATGACAAACAAGAACACAACAAACCTAATGGAGACCCCAAAACACGTCAAAAACACCCCAAAAAATATCGGTATCACCCCCAAAACTGGAAGAAAATACACCAAAACAATAGATCCACCCCAAAACCACCCTAAACCTACCTGATGTTCTCCAAAAGCCACAATTTACCCTTTTCCACCATGATGACCAACGAGAACCCAACAAAACCCAACAGAGACCCCAAAACACGTCAAAAACAACACAAAAAGTCCAGGATCATCCCCCCCCCCCCAAAAAAAAAAAAAAAAACCAAAAAAAACTGAGTACCTTAGATCCACCCCAAAACCACCCTACACCTACCTGATGTTCTCCAAAACCCACAATTTACCCTTTTCCAACACGATGAACAACGAGAACCCAACAAAACCCAACAGAGACCCCAAAAAACGTCAAAAACACCCCAAACAAGAACGGCATCACCCCCAAAACTGGAAGAAAATCCGCCAAAACCATAGATCCACCCCAAAACCACCCTAAACCTACCTGATGTTCTCCAAAACCCACAATCCACTCCTATTTAACATAATGACAAACAAGAACACAAAAAAACCTAATGGAGACCCCAAAACACGTCAAAAACACCCCAAAAAATATCGGCATCACCCCCAAAACTGGAAGAAAATACGCCAAAAGCATAGATCCACCCCAAAACCACCCTAAACCTAACTGATGTCCTCCAAAACCCACAATTTACCCTTTTCCAACACAATGACCAACGAGAACCCAACAAAACCAAAAAGAGACCCCAAAAAACGTCAAAAACACCCCAAAAAATATCGGCATCACCCCAAAAACTGGCAGAAAATGCGCCAAAACCATAGATCCACCCCAAAACCACCCTACACCTACCTGATGTTCTCCAAAACCCACAATTTACACTTTTCCACTATGATGACCAACGAGAACCCAACAAAACCGAACGGAGACCCCAAAAAACGTCAAAAGCACCCCAAACAAGAACGGCATCACCCCCAAAACTGGAAGAAAATCCGCCAAAACCATAGATCCACCCCAAAACCACCCAACACCTACCTGATGTTCTCCAAAACCCACAATCCACTCCTATTTAACATAATGACCAACAAGAACACAACAAAACCTAATGGAGACCCCAAAACACGTCAAAAACACCCCAAAAAATATCGGTATCACCCCCAAAACTGGAAGAAAATCCCCCAAAACCATAGATCCACCCCAAAACCACCCAACACCTACCTGATGTTCTCCAAAACCCACAATTTACCCTTTTCCAACACGATGAACAACGAGAACCCAACAAAACCCAACAGAGACCCCAAAAAACGTCAAAAACACCCCAAACAAGAACGGCATCACCCCCAAAACTGGAAGAAAATCCGCCAAAACCATAGATCCACCCCAAAACCACCCTAAACCTAACTGATGTCCTCCAAAACCCACAATTTACCATTTTCCAACACGATGACCAACGAGAAACCAACAAAACCCAACAGAGACCCCAAAAAACGTCAAAAGCACCCCAAACAAGAACGGCATCACCCCCAAAACTGGAAGAAAATCCGCCAAAACCATAGATCCACCCCAAAACCACCCAACACCTACCTGATGTTCTCCAAAACCCACAATCCACTCCTATTTAACATAATGACCAACAAGAACACAACAAAACCTAATGGAGACCCCAAAACACGTCAAAAACACCCCAAAAAATATCGGTATCAACCCCAAAACTGGAAGAAAATACACCAAAACCATAGATCCACCGCAAAACCTCCCTAAACCTACCTGATGTTCTCCAAAACCCACAATTTACCCTTTTCCACCATGATGACCAACGAGAACACAACAAAACCCAACAGACACCCCAAAACACGTCAAAAACAACACAAAAAGTCCAGGATCATCCCCCCCCCCAAAAAAAAAAAAAAAAAAAAAAAAAAAAACTGAGTACCATATATCCACCCCAAAACAACCCTAAAGCTACCTGATATTCTACAAAACCCACAATTTACACTTTTCCACCATGATGACCAACGAGAACCCAACAAAACCAAACAGAGACCCCAAAAACATTAAAAAACACCCCAAACAAAAATGGCATCACCCCCAAAACTGGAAGAAAATCCCCCAAAACCATAGATCCACCCCAAAACCACCCTAAACCTAACTGATGTTCTCCAAAACCCACGATTTACGCTTTTCCAACACGATGACCAACGAGAACCCAACAAAACCCAACAGAGACCCCAAAAAACGTCAAAAGCACCCCAAACAAGAACGGCATTACCCCCAAAACTAGAAGAAAATCCGCCAAAACCATAGATCCACCCCAAAACCACCCTAAACCTACCTGATGTTCTCCAAAACCCACAATCCACTCCTATTTAACATAATGACAAACAAGAACACAACAAAACCTAATGGAGACCCCAAAACACGTCAAAAACACCCCAAAAAATATCGGCATCACCCCCAAAACTGGAAGAAAATACACCAAAAGCATAGATTCACCCCAAAACCACCCTAAACGTAACTGATGTCCTCCAAAACCCACAATTTACCCTTTTCCAACACGATGACCAACGAGAAACCAACAAAACCAAAAAGAGACCCCAAAAAACGTCAAAAACAACACAAAAAATATTGGCATCACCCCCAAAACTGGAAGAAAATCCCCCAAAACCATAGATCCACCCCAAAACCACCCAACACCTACCTGATGTTCTCCAAAACCCACAATTTACACTTTTCCACTATGATGACCAACGAGAACCCAACAAAACCCAACAGAGACCCGAAAAAACGTCAAAAGCACCCCAAACAAGAACGGCATCACCCCCAAAACAGGAAGAAAATACGCCAAAACCATAGATCCACCCCAAAACCACCCGAAACCTACCTGATGTTCTCCAAAACCCACAATCCACTCCTATTTAACATAATGACCAACAAGAACACAACAAACCTAATGGAGACCCCAAAACACGTCAAAAACACCCCAAAAAATATCGGTATCACCCCCAAAACTGGAAGAAAATACACCAAAACAATAGATCCACCCCAAAACCACCCTAAACCTACCTGATGTTCTCCAAAACCCACAATTTAACCTTTTACACCATGATGACCAACGAGAACACAACAAAACCCAACAGAGACCCCAAAACACGTCAAAAACAACACAAAAATTCCAGGATCATCCCCCCCCCCCCAAAAAAAAAAAAAACCAAAAAAACTGAGTACCTTAGATCCACCCCAAAACCACCCTACACCTACCTGATGTTCTCCAAAACCCACAATTTACCCTTTTCCAACACGATGAACAACGAGAACCCAACAAAACCCAACAGAGACCCCAAAAAACGTCAAAAACACCCCAAACAAGAACGGCATCACCCCCAAAACTGGAAGAAAATCCGCCAAAACCATAGATCCACCCCAAAACCACCCTAAACCTACCTGATGTTCTCCAAAACCCACAATCCACTCCTATTTAACATAATGACAAACAAGAACACAAAAAAAACTAATGGAGACCCCAAAACACGTCAAAAACACCCCAAAAAATATCGGCATCACCCCCAAAACTGGAAGAAAATACGCCAAAAGCATAGATCCACCCCAAAACCACCCTAAACCTAACTGATGTCCTCCAAAACCCACAATTTACCCTTTTCCAACACGATGACCAACGAGAACCCAACAAAACCAAAAAGAGACCCCAAAAAACGTCAAAAACACCCCAAAAAATATCGGCATCACCCCAAAAACTGGAAGAAAATCCGCCAAAACCATAGATCCACCCCAAAACCACCCTACACCTACCTGATGTTCTCCAAAACCCACAATTTACACTTTTCCACTATGATGACCAACGAGAACCCAACAAAACCGAACGGAGACCCCAAAAAACGTCAAAAGCACCCCAAACAAGAACGGCATCACCCCCAAAACTCGAAGAAAATCCGCCAAAACCATAGATCCACCCCAAAACCACCCGAAACCTACCTGATGTTCTACAAAACCCACAATCCACTCCTATTTAACATAATGACCAACAAGAACACAACAAAACCTAATGGAGACCCCAAAACACGTCAAAAACAACACAAAAATATCGGTATCACCCCCAAAACTGGAAGAAAATACGCCAAAACCATAGATCCACCCCAAAACCACCCTACACCTACCTGATGTTCTCCAAAACCCACAATTTACCCTTTTCCAACACGATGAACAACGAGAACCCAACAAAACCCAACAGAGACCCCAAAAAACGTCAAAAACACCCCAAACAAGAACGGCATCACCCCCAAAACTGGAAGAAAATCCGCCAAAACCATAGATCCACCCCAAAACCACCCTAAACCTAACTGATGTCCTCCAAAATCCACAATTTACCCTTTTCCAACACGATGACCAACGAGAAACCAACAAAACCAAAAAGAGACCCCAAAAAACGTCAAAAACACCCCAAAAAATATCGGCATCACCCCCAAAACTGGAAGAAAATCCGCCAAAACCATAGATCCACCCCAAAACCACCCAACACCTACCTGATGTTCTCCAAAACCCACAATTTACACTTTTCCAACACGATGACCAACGAGAACCCAACAAAACTAAACAGAGACCCCAAAAAACGTCAAAAGCACCCCAAACAAGAACGGCATCACCCCCAAAACTGGCAGAAAATCCGCCAAAACCATAGATCCACCCCAAAACCACCCTAAATCTAACTGATGTCCTCCAAAACCCACAATTTACACTTTTCCAACACGATGACCAACGAGAACCCTACAAAACCCAACAGAGACCCCAAAAAACGTCAAAAGCACCCCAAACAAGAACGGCATCACCCCCAAAACTGGAAGAAAATCCGCCAAAACCATAGATCCACCCCAAAACCACCCAACACCTACCTGATGTTCTCCAAAACCCACAATCCACTCCTATTTAACATAATGACAAACAAGAACACAACAAAACCTAATGGAGACCCCAAAACACGTCAAATACACCCCAAAAAATATCGGTATCACCCCCAAAACTGGAAGAAAATACACCAAAACCATAGATCCACCGCAAAACCTCCCTAAACCTACCTGATGTTCTCCAAAACCCACAATTTACCCTTTTCCACCATGATGACCAACGAGAACACAACAAAACCCAACAGACACCCCAAAACACGTCAAAAACAACACAAAAAGTCCAGGATCATCCCCCCCCCCAAAAAAAAAAAAAAAAAAAAAAAAACTGAGTACCATATATCCACCCCAAAACAACCCTAAAGCTACCTGATATTCTACAAAACCCACAATTTACACTTTTCCACCATGATGACCAACGAGAACCCAACAAAACCAAACAGAGACCACAAAAACATTAAAAAACACCCCAAACAAAAATGGCATCACCCCCAAAACTGGAAGAAAATACGCCAAAACCATAGATCCACCCCAAAACCACCCTACACCTACCTGATGTTCTCCAAAACCCACAATTTACCCTTTTCCAACACGATGAACAACGAGAACCCAACAAAACCCAACAGAGACCCCAAAAAACGTCAAAAACACCCCAAACAAGAACGGCATCACCCCCAAAACTGGAAGAAAATACGCCAAAACCATAGATCCACCCCAAAACCACCCGAAACCTACCTGATGTTCTCCAAAACCCACAATCCACTCCTATTTAACATAATGACAAACAAGAACACAACAAAACCTAATGGAGACCCCAAAACACGTCAAAAACACCCCAAAAAATATCGGTATCACCCCCAAAACTGGAAGAAAATCCCCCAAAACCATAGATCCACCCCAAAACCACCCTACACCTACCTGATGTTCTCCAAAACCCACAATTTACCCTTTTCCAACACGATGACCAACGAGAACCCAACAAAACCCAACAGAGACCCCAAAAAACGTCAAAAACACCCCAAACAAGAACGGCATCACCCCCAAAACTGGAAGAAAATACGCCAAAACCATAGATCCACCCCAAAACCACCCGAAACCTACCTGATCTTCTCCAAAACCCACAATCCACTCCTATTTAACATAATGACAAACAAGAACACAACAAAACCTAATGGAGACCCCAAAACACGTCAAAAACACCCCAAAAAATATCGGCATCACCCCCAAAACTGGAAGAAAATACACCAAAAGCATAGATTCACCCCAAAACCACCCTAAACCTAACTGATGTCCTCCAAAACCCACAATTTACCCTTTTCCAACACGATGACCAACGAGAAACCAACAAAACCCAACAGAGACCCCAAAAAACGTCAAAAACAACACAAAAAATATCGGCATCACCCCCAAAACTGGAAGAAAATCCCCCAAAACCATAGATCCACCCCAAAACCACCCAACACCTACCTGATGTTCTCCAAAACCCACAATTTACACTTTTCCACTATGATGACCAACGAGAACCCAACAAAACCCAACAGAGACCCCAAAAAACGTCAAAAACACCCCAAACAAGAACGGCATCACCCCCAAAACTGGAAGAAAATACGCCAAAACCATAGATCCACCCCAAAACCACCCGAAACCTACCTGATGTTCTCCAAAACCCACAATCCACTCCTATTTAACATAATGACCAACAAGAACAAAACAAACCTAATGGAGACCCCAAAACATGTCAAAAACACCCCAAAAAATATCGGTATCACCCCCAAAACTGGAAGAAAATACACCAAAACAATAGATCCACCCCAAAACCACCCTAAACCTACCTGATGTTCTCCAAAACCCACAATTTAACCTTTTACACCATGATGACCAACGAGAACCCAACAAAACCCAACAGAGACCCCAAAACACGTCAAAAACAACACAAAAATTCCAGGATCATCCCCCCCCCCCAAAAAAAAAAAAAAACCAAAAAAAACTGAGTACCTTAGATCCACCCCAAAACCACCCTACACCTACCTGATGTTCTCCAAAACCCACAATTTACCCTTTTCCAACACGATGAACAACGAGAACCCAACAAAACCCAACAGAGACCCCAAAAAACGTCAAAAACACCCCAAACAAGAACGGCATCACCCCCAAAACTGGAAGAAAATCCGCCAAAACCATAGATCCACCCCAAAACCACCCGAAACCTACCTGATGTTCTCCAAAACCCACAATCCACTCCTATTTAACATAATGACAAACAAGAACACAAAAAAACCTAATGGAGACCCCAAAACACGTCAAAAACACCCCAAAAAATATCGGCATCACCCCCAAAACTGGAAGAAAATACGCCAAAACCATAGATCCACCCCAAAACCACCCTAAACCTAACTGATGTCCTCCAAAACCCACAATTTACCCTTTTCCAACACGATGACCAACGAGAACCCAACAAAACCAAAAAGAGACCCCAAAAAACGTCAAAAACACCCCAAAAAATATCGGCATCACCCCAAAAACTGGAAGAAAATCCCCCAAAACCATAGATCCACCCCAAAACCACCCTACACCTACCTGATGTTCTCCAAAACCCACAATTTACACTTTTCCACTATGATGACCAACGAGAACCCAACAAAACCGAACGGAGACCCCAAAAAACGTCAAAAGCACCCCAAACAAGAACGGCATCACCCCCAAAACTCGAAGAAAATCCGCCAAAACCATAGATCCACCCCAAAACCACCCGAAACCTACCTGATGTTCTACAAAACCCACAATCCACTCCTATTTAACATAATGACCAAAAGAACACAACAAAACCTAATGGAGACCCCAAAACACGTCAAAAACACCCCAAAAAATATCGGTATCACCCCCAAAACTGGAAGAAAATACGCCAAAACCATAGATCCACCCCAAAACCACCCTACACCTACCTGATGTTCTCCAAAACCCACAATTTACCCTTTTCCAACACGATGAACAACGAGAACCCAACAAAACCCAACGGAGACCCCAAAAACCGTCAAAAACACCCCAAACAAGAACGGCATCACCCCCAAAACTGGAAGAAAATCCGCCAAAACCATAGATCCACCCCAAAACCACCCTAAACCTAACTGATGTCCTCCAAAACCCACAATTTACACTTTTCCAACACGATGACCAACGAGAAACCAACAAAACCAAAAAGAGACCCCAAAAAACGTCAAAAACACCCCAAAAAATATCGGCATCACCCCCAAAACTGGAAGAAAATCCGCCAAAACCATAGATCCACCCCAAAACCACCCTAAACCTAACTGATGTTCTCCAAAACCCACAATTTACACTTTTCCAACACGATGACCAACGAGAACCCAACAAAACCCAACAGAGACCCCAAAAAACGTCAAAAGCACCCCAAACAAGAACGGCATCACCCCCAAAACTGGCAGAAAATCCGCCAAAACCATAGATCCACCCCAAAACCACCCTAAATCTAACTGATGTCCTCCAAAACCCACAATTTACACTTTTCCAACACGATGACCAACGAGAAACCAACAAAACCCAACAGAGACCCCAAAAAACGTCAAAAGCACCCCAAACAAGAACGGCATCACCCCCAAAACTGGAAGAAAATACGCCAAAACCATAGATCCACCCCAAAACCACCCTAAACCTACCTGATCTTCTCCAAAACCCACAATCCACTCCTATTTAACATAATGACAAAAAAGAACACAAAAAAAACTAATGGAGACCCCAAAACACGTCAAAAACACCCCAAAAAATATCGGCATCACCCCCAAAACTGGAAGAAAATACGCCAAAACCATAGATCCACCCCAAAACCACCCTAAACCTAACTGATGTTCTCCAAAACCCACAATTTACCCTTTTCCAACACGATGACCAACGAGAACCCAACAAAACCCAACAGAGACCCCAAAAAACGTCAAAAGCACCCCAAACAAGAACGGCATTAACCCCAAAACTCGAAGAAAATCCGCCAAAACCATAGATCCACCCCAAAACCACCCTACACCTACCTGATGTTCTCCAAAACCCACAATTTACACTTTTCCACTATGATGACCAACGAGAACCCAACAAAACCCAACGGAGACCTCAAAAAACGTCAAAAACACCCCAAACAAGAACGGCATCACCCCCAAAACTGGAAGAAAATACGCCAAAACCATAGATCCACCCCAAAACCACCCTACACCTACCTGATGTTCTCCAAAACCCACAATTTACACTTTTCCAACACGATGACCAACGAGAACCCAACAAAACCCAACAGAGACCCCAAAAAACGTCAAAAACACCCCAAACAAGAACGGCATCACCCCCAAAACTGGAAGAAAATACGCCAAAACCATAGATCCACCCCAAAACCACCCTAAACCTACCTGATGTTCTCCAAAACCCACAATCCACTCCTATTTAACATAATGACAAACAAGAACACAAAAAAACCTAATGGAGACCGCAAAACACGTCAAAAAAAACCCAAAAAATATCGGCATCACCCCCAAAACTGGAAGAAAATACGCCAAAAGCATAGATCCACCCCAAAACCACCCTAAACCTAACTGATGTCCTCCAAAACCCACAATTTACCCTTTTCCAACACGATGACCAACGAGAACCCAACAAAACCAAAAAGAGACCCCAAAAAACGTCAAAAACAACACAAAAAGTCCAGGATCATCCCCCCCCCAAAAAAAAAAAAAAAAAAAAAAAAAACTGAGTACCTTAGATCCACCCAAAACCACCCTACACCTACCTGATGTTCTCCAAAACCCACAATTTACCCTTTTCCAACACGATGAACAACGAGAACCCAACAAAACCCAACAGAGACCCCAAAAAACGTCAAAAACACCCCAAACAAGAACGGCATCACCCCCAAAACTGGAAGAAAATACGCCAAAACCATAGATCCACCCCAAAACCACCCTAAACCTACCTGATGTTCTCCAAAACCCACAATCCACTCCTATTTAACATAATGACAAAAAAGAACACAAAAAAAACTAATGGAGACCCCAAAACACGTCAAAAACACCCCAACAAATATCGGCATCACCCCCAAAACTGGAAGAAAATACACCAAAAGCATAGATCCACCCCAAAACCACCCGAAACCTACCTGATGTCCTCCAAAACCCACAATTTACCCTTTTCCAACACGATGACCAACGAGAACCCAACAAAACCAAAAAGAGACCACAAAAAACATCAAAAACACCCCAAAAAATATCGGCATCACCCCAAAAACTGGAAGAAAATCCGCCAAAACCATAGATCCACCCCAAAACCACCCTAAACCTACCTGATGTTCTCCAAAACCCACAATTTACCCTTTTCCAACACGATGACCAACGAGAACCCAACAAAACCCAACAGAGACCCCAAAAAACGTCAAAAACACCCCAAACAAGAACGGCATCACCCCCAAAACTGGAAGAAAATACGCCAAAACAATAGATCCACCCCAAAAACACCCAACACCTACCTGATGTTCTCCAAAACCCACAATCCACTCCTATTTAACATAATGACAAACAAGAACACAAAAAAAACTAATGGAGACCCCAAAACACGTCAAAAACACCCCAAAAAATATCGGTATCACCCCCAAAACTGGAAGAAAATCCGCCAAAACCATAGATACACCCCAAAACCACCCTAAACCTAACTGATGTTCTCCAAAACCCACAATTTACACTTTTCCAACACGATGACCAACGAGAACCCAACAAAACCCAACAGAGACCCCAAAAAACGTCAAAAGCACCCCAAACAAGAACGGCATTACCCCCAAAACTCGAAGAAAATCCGCCAAAACCATAGATCCACCCCAAAACCACCCTACACCTACCTGATGTTCTCCAAAACCCACAATTTACACTTTTCCACTATGATGACCAACGAGAACCCAACAAAACCCAACGGAGACCCCAAAAAACGTCAAAAGCACCCCAAACAAGAACGGCATCACCCCCAAAACTGGAAGAAAATCCGCCAAAACCATAGATCCACCCCAAAACAACCCTAAACCTACCTGATCTTCTCCAAAACCCACAATTTACCCTTTTCCAACACGATGACCAACGAGAACCCAACAAAACCCAACAGAGACCCCAAAAAACGTCAAAAGCACCCCAAACAAGAACGGCATCACCCCCCAAAACTGGAAGAAAATACGCCAAAAGCATAGATCCACCCCAAAACCACCCTAAACCTAACTGATGTCCTCCAAAACCCACAATTTACCCTTTTCCAACACGATGAACAACGAGAACCCAACAAAACCAAAAAGAGACCCCAAAAAACGTCAAAAACACCCCAAACAAGAACGGCATCAACCCAAAAACTGGAAGAAAATCCGCCAAAACCATAGATCCACCCCAAAACCACCCTAAACCTACCTGATGTTCTCCAAAACCCACAATTTACACTTTTCCACTATGATGACCAACGAGAACCCAACAAAACCCAACGGAGACCCCAAAAAACGTCAAAAGCACCCCAAACAAGAACGGCATCACCCCCAAAACTGGAAGAAAATCCGCCCAAAACCATAGATCCACCCCAAAACCACCCGAAACCTACCTGATGTTCTCCAAAACCCACAATCCACTCCTATTTAACATAATGACAAACAAGAACACAACAAAACCTAATGGAGACCCCAAAACACGTCAAAAACACCCCAAAAAATATCGGTATCACCCCCAAAACTGGAAGAAAATCCCCCAAAACCATAGATCCACCCCAAAACCACCCTACACCTACCTGATGTTCTCCAAAACCCACAATTTACCCTTTTCCAACACGATGAACAACGAGAACCCAACAAAACCCAACAGAGACCCCAAAAAACGTCAAAAACACCCCAAAAAATATCGGCATCACCCCCAAAACTGGAAGAAAATCCGCCAAAACCAGAGATCCACCCCAAAACCACCCTAAAACTACCTGATGTTCTCCAAAACCCACAATCCACTCCTATTTAACATAATGACCAACAAGAACACAACAAAACCTAATGGAGACCCCAAAACACGTCAAAAACACCCCAAAAAATATCGGTATCACCCCCAAAACTGGAAGAAAATACACCAAAACCATAGATCCACCGCAAAACCTCCCTAAACCTACCTGATGTTCTCCAAAACCCACAATTTACCCTTTTCACCATGATGACCAACGAGAACACAACAAAACCCAACAGAGACCCCAAAACACGTCAAAAACAACACAAAAAGTCCAGGATCATCCCCCCCCCCAAAAAAAAAAAAAAAAAAAAAAAAACTGAGTACCATATATCCACCCCAAAACAACCCTAAAGCTACCTGATATTCTACAAAACCCACAATTTACACTTTTCCACCATGATGACCAACGAGAACCCAACAAAACCAAACAGAGACCCCAAAAACCTTAAAAAACACCCCAAACAAAAATGGCATCACCCCCAAAACTGGAAGAAAATCCCCAATAACCATAGATCCACCCCAAAACCACCCTAAACCTACCTGATGTTCTCCAAAACCCACAATTTACACTTTTCCACTATGATGACCAACGAGAACCCAACAAAACCCAACAGAGACCCCAAAAAACGTCAAAAGCACCCCAAACAAGAACGGCATCACCCCCAAAACTGGAAGAAAATACGCCAAAACCATAGATCCACCCCAAAACCACCCTAAACTAACTGATGTTCTCCAAAACCCACAATTTACCCTTTTCCAACACGATGACCAACGAGAACCCAACAAAACCCAACAGAGACCCCAAAAAACATCAAAAGCACCCCAAACAAGAACGGCATTACCCCCAAAACTCGAAGAAAATCCGCCAAAACCATAGATCCACCCCAAAACCACCCTAAACCTACCTGATGTTCTCCAAAACCCACAATCCACTCCTATTTAACATAATGACAAACAAGAACACAACAAACCTAATGGAGACCCCAAAACACGTCAAAAACACCCCAAAAAATATCGGTATCACCCCCAAAACTGGAAGAAAATACGCCAAAACCATAGATCCACCCCAAAACCACCCTAAACCTACCTGATGTTCTCCAAAACCCACAATTTACCCTTTTCCACCATGATGACCAACGAGAACCCAACAAAACCCAACAGAGACCCCAAAACACGTCAAAAACAACACAAAAAGTCAAGGATCATCCCCCCCAAAAAAAAAAAAAAAAAAAAAACAAAAAAAAACTGAGTACCTTAGATCCACCCCAAAACCACCCTACACCTACCTGATGTTCTCCAAAACCCACAATTTACCCTTTTCCAACACGATGAACAACGAGAACCCAACAAAACCCAACAGAGACCCCAAAAAACGTCAAAAGCACCCCAAACAAGAACGGCATCACCCCCAAAACTGGAAGAAAATACGCCAAAACCATAGATCCACCCCAAAACCACCCTAAACCTAACTGATGTTCTCCAAAACCCACAATTTACCCTTTTCCAACACGATGACCAACGAGAACCCAACAAAACCCAACAGAGACCCCAAAAACGTCAAAAGCACCCCAAACAAGAACGGCATTACCCCCAAAACTCGAAGAAAATCCGCCAAAACCATAGATCCACCCCAAAACCACCCTAAACCTACCTGATGTTCTCCAAAACCCACAATCCACTCCTATTTAACATAATGACAAACAAGAACACAACAAACCTAATGGAGACCCCAAAACACGTCAAAAACACCCCAAAAAATATCGGTATCACCCCCAAAACTGGAAGAAAATACGCCAAAACCATAGATCCACCCCAAAACCACCCTAAACCTACCTGATGTTCTCCAAAAACCCACAATTTACCCTTTTCCACCATGATGACCAACGAGAACCCAACAAAACCCAACAGAGACCCCAAAACACGTCAAAAACAACACAAAAAGTCCAGGATCATCCCCACAAAAAAAAAAAAAAAAAAAAAAAACAAAAAAAAACTGAGTACCTTAGATCCACCCCAAAACCACCCTACACCTACCTGATGTTCTCCAAAACCCACAATTTACCCTTTTCCAACACGATGAACAACGAGAACCCAACAAAACCCAACGGAGACCCCAAAAAACGTCAAAAGCACCCCAAAAAAGAACGGCATCACCCCCAAAACTGGAAGAAAATACGCCAAAACCATAGATCCACCCCAAAACCACCCGAAACCTACCTGATGTTCTCCAAAACCCACAATCCACTCCTATTTAAATAATGACCAACAAGAACACAACAAAACCTAATGGAGACCCCAAAACACGTCAAAAACACCCCAAAAAATATCGGTATCACCCCCAAAACTGGAAGAAAATACGCCAAAACCATAGATCCACCGCAAAACCTCCCTAAACCTAACTGATGTTCTCCAAAACCCACAATTTACCCTTTTCCAACACGATGACCAACGAGAACCCAACAAAACCCAACAGAGACCCCAAAAAACGTCAAAAACACCCCAAACAAGAACGGCATCACCCCCAAAACTGGAAGAAAATCCGCCAAAACCATAGATCCACCCCAAAACCACCCGAAACCTACCTGATGTTCTCCAAAACCCACAATCCACTCCTATTTAACATAATGACAAACAAGAACACAACAAAACCTAATGGAGACCCCAAAACACGTCAAAAACACCCCAAAAAATATCGGCATCACCCCCAAAACTGGAAGAAAATCCGCCAAAACCATAGATCCACCCCAAAACCACCCAACACCTAACTGATGTTCTCCAAAACCCACAATCCACTCCTATTTAACATAATGACCAACAAGAACCCAACAAAACCTAATGGAGACCCCAAAAAACGTCAAAAACACCCCAAAAAATATCTGCATCACCCCCAAAACTGGAAGAAAATACACCAAAACCATAGATCCACCCCTAAACTACCCTAAACCTAACTGATGTCCTCCAAAATCCACAATTTACATTTTTCCAATACGATGACCAACGAAAACCCAACAAAACCAAACAGAGACCCCAAAAAACTTCAAAAACACCCCAAACAAGAACGGCATCACCCCCAAAACTGGAAGAAAATACGCCAAAACCATAGATCCACCCCAAAAACACCCAAAACCTACCTGATGTTCTCCAAAACCCACAATCCACACCTATTTAACATAATGACAAACAAGAACACAACAAAACCTAATGGAGACCCCAAAAAACGTCAAAAACACCCCAAAAAATATCGGCATCACCCCCAAAACTGGAAGAAAATAGGCCAAAACAATAGATCCACCCCTAAACCACAATAAACCTAACTGATGTCCTCCAAAATCCACAATTTACATTTTTCCAACACGATGACCAACGAGAACCCAACAAAACCCAACAGAGACCCCAAAAAACGTCAAAAACACCCCAAACAAGAACGGCATCACCCCCAAAACTGGAAGAAAATCCGCCAAAACCATAGATCCACCCCAAAACCACCCTAAACCTACCTGATGTTCTCCAAAACCCACAATCCACTCCTATTTAACATAATGACAAACAAGAACACAACAAAACCTAATGGAGAACACAAAACACGTCAGAAACACCCCAAAAAATATCGGCATCACCCCCAAAACTGGAAGAAAATCCGCCAAAACCATAGATCCACCCCAAAACCACCCTAAACCTACCTGATGTTCTCCAAAACCCACAATCCACTCCTATTTAACATAATGACCAACAAGAACACAACAAAACCTAATGGAGACCCCAAAACACGTCAAAAACACCCCAAAAAATATCGGTATCACCCCCAAAACTGGAAGAAAATACACCAAAACCATAGATCCACCGCAAAACCTCCCTAAACCTACCTGATGTTCTCCAAAACCCACAATTTACCCTTTTCCACCATGATGACCAACGAGAACACAACAAAACCCAACAGACACCACAAAAACACGTCAAAACAACACAAAAAGTCCAGGATCATCCCCCCCAAAAAAAAAAAAAAAAAAAAAAAAACAAAAAACTGAGTACCATATATCCACCCCAAAAAAACCCTAAACCTACCTGATGTTCTACAAAACCCACAATTTACACTTTTCCACCATGATGACCAACGAGAACCCAACAAAACCAAACAGAGACCACAAAAACATTAAAAAACACCCCAAACAAAAATGGCATCACCCCCAAAACTGGAAGAAAATCTCCCAAAACCATAGATCCACCCCAAAACCACCCTAAACCTAACTGATGTTCTCCAAAACCCACAATTTACCCTTTTCCAACACGATGACCAACGAGAACCCAACAAAACCCAACAGAGACCCCAAAAAACGTCAAAAACACCCCAAACAAGAACGGCATCACCCCCAAAACTCGAAGAAAATCCGCCAAAACCATAGATCCACCCCAAAACCACCCTACACCTACCTGATGTTCTCCAAAAACCCACAATCCACTCCTATTTAACATAATGACAAACAAGAACACAACAAAACCTAATGGAGACCCCAAAACACGTCAAAAACACCCCAAAAAATATCGGCATCACCCCCAAAACTGGAAGAAAATCCGCCAAAACCATAGATCCACCCCAAAACCACCCTACACCTACCTGATGTTCTCCAAAACCCACAATCCACTCCTATTTAACATAATGACCAACAAGAACCCAACAAAACCTAATGGAGACCCCAAAACACGTCAAAAACACCCCAAAAAATATCGGTATCACCCCCAAAACTGGAAGAAAATACACCAAAACCATAGATCCACCGCAAAACCTCCCTAAACCTACCTGATGTTCTCCAAAACCCACAATTTACCCTTTTCCACCATGATGACCAACGAGAACACAACAAAACCCAACAGACACCCCAAAACACGTCAAAAACAACACAAAAAGTCCAGGATCATCCCCCCCCCCCAAAAAAAAAAAAAAAAAACACAAAAACTGAGTAACATATATCCACCCCAAAACAACCCTAAACCTACCTGATGTTCTACAAAACCCACAATTTACACTTTTCCAACACGATGACCAACGAGAACCCAACAAAACCCAACAGAGACCCCAAAAAACGTCAAAAACACCCCAAAAAATATCGGCATCACCCCCAAAACTGGAAGAAAATCCGCCAAAACCATAGATCCACCCCAAAACCACCCAACACCTACCTGATGTTCTCCAAAACCCACAATTTACCCTTTTCCAACACGATGACCAACGAGAACCCAACAAAACCCAACAGAGACCCCAAAAAACGTCAAAAAGCACCCCAAACAAGAACGGCATCACCCCCAAAACTGGAAGAAAATACGCCAAAACCATAGATCCACCGCAAAACCTCCCTAAACCTACCTGATATTCTCCAAAACCCACAATTTACCCTTTTCCACCATGATGACCAACGAGAACACAACAAAACCCAACAGACACCCCAAAACACGTCAAAAACAACACAAAAAGTCCAGGATCATCCCCCCCCCCCCCCAAAAAAAAAAACAAAAAACTGAGTACCATCCACCCCAAAACAACCCTAAACCTACCTGATGTTCTAGAAAACCCACAATTTACACTTTTCCAACACGATGACCAACGAGAACCCAACAAAACCAAACAGAGACCCCAAAAACCTTAAAAAACACCCCAAACAAGAACGGCATCACCCCCAAAACTGGAAGAAAATCACCCAAAACCATAGATCCACCCCAAAACCACCCTAAACCTACCTGATGTTCTCCAAAACCCACAATTTACCCTTTTCCAACACGATGACCAACGAGAACCCAACAAAACCCAACAGAGACCCCAAAAAACGTCAAAAACACCCCAAACAAGAACGGCATCACCCCCAAAACTCGAAGAAAATCCGCCAAAACCATAGATCCACCCCAAAACCACCCTAAACCTACCTGATGTTCTCCAAAACCCACAATCCAAGCCTATTTAACATAATGACAAACAAGAACCCAACAAACATAATGGAGACCCCAAAACACGTCAAAAACACCTCAAAAAATATCGGTATCACCCCCAAAACTGGAAGACAATACGCCAAAACAATAGATCCACCCCAAAACCACCCTAAACCCTACCTGATGTTCTCCAAAACCCACAATTTACACTTTTCCACTATGATGACCAACGAGAACCCAACAAAACCCAACAGAGACCCCAAAAAACGTCAAAAGCACCCCAAACAAGAACGGCATCACCCCCAAAACTGGAAGAAAATCCGCCAAAACCATAGATCCACCCCAAAACCACCCAACACCTACCTGATGTTCTCCAAAACCCACAATCCACTCCTATTTAACATAATGACCAACAAGAACACAACAAAACCTAATGGAGACCCCAAAACACGTCAAAAACACCCCAACAAATATCGGCATCACCCCCAAAACTGGAAGAAAATACACCAAAACCATAGATCCACCGCAAAACCTCCCTAAACCTACCTGATGTTCTCCAAAACCCACAATTTACCCTTTTCCACCATGATGACCAACGAGAACACAACAAAACCCAACAGACACCCCAAAACACGTCAAAAACAACACAAAAAGTCCAGGATCATCCCCCCCCCAAAAAAAAAAAAACAAAAAACAAAAAACTGAGTACCATATATCCACCCCAAAACAACCCTTAACCTACCTGATGTTCTCCAAAACCCACAATTTACCCTTTTCCAACACGATGAACAACGAGAACCCAACAAAACCCAACAGAGACCCCAAAAACCTTAAAAAACACCCCAAACAAGAACGGCATCACCACCAAAACTGGAAGAAAATACGCCAAAACCATAGATCCACCCCAAAACCACCCTACACCTACCTGATGTTCTCCAAAACCCACAATCCACTCCTATTTAACATAATGACAAACAAGAACACAACAAAACCTAATGGAGAACACAAAACACGTCAGAAACACCCCAAAAAATATCGGCATCACCCCCAAAACTGGAAGAAAATCCGCCAAAACCATAGATCCACCCCAAAACCACCCTAAACCTACCTGATGTTCTCCAAAACCCACAATCCACTCCTATTTAACATAATGACAAACAAGAACACAACAAAACATAATGGAGAACACAAAACACGTCAGAAACACCCCAAAAAATATCGGTATCACCCCCAAAACTGGAAGAAAATACACCAAAACCATAGATCCACCGCAAAACCTCCCTAAACCTACCTGATGTTCTCCAAAACCCACAATTTACCCTTTTCCACCATGATGACCAACGAGAACACAACAAAACCCAACAGACACCCCAAAACACGTCAAAAACAACACAAAAAGTCCAGGATCATCCCCTCCCCCCAAAAAAAAAAAAAAAAAAAAAAACTGAGTACCATATATCCACCCCAAAACAACCCTAAACCTACCTGATGTTCTACAAAACCCACAATTTACACTTTTCCAACACGATGACCAACGAGAACCCAACAAAACCCAACAGAGACCCCAAAAAACGTCAAAAACACCCCAAACAAAAATGGCATCACCCCCAAAACTGGAAGAAAATCACCCAAAACCATAGATCCACCCCAAAACCACCCTAAACCTACCTGATGTTCTCCAAAACCCACAATTTACCCTTTTCCAACACGATGACCAACGAGAACCCAACAAAACCCAACAGAGACCCCAAAAAACGTCAAAAACACCCCAAACAAGAACGGCATCACCCCCAAAACTGGAAGAAAATCCCCCAAAACCATAGATCCACCCCAAAACCACCCTACACCTACCTGATGTTCTCCAAAACCCACAATCCACTCCTATTTAACATAATGACAAACAAGAACCCAACAAAACATAATGGAGACCCCAAAACACGTCAAAAACACCTCAAAAAATATCGGTATCACCCCCAAAACTGGAAGACAATACGCCAAAACAATAGATCCACCCCAAAACCACCCTAAACCTACCTGATGTTCTCCAAAACCCACAATTTACACTTTTCCAACACGATGACCAACGAGAACCCAACAAAACCCAACAGAGACCCCAAAAAACGTCAAAAGCACCCCAAACAAGAACGGCATCACCCCCAAAACTGGAAGAAAATCCGCCAAAACCATAGATCCACCCCAAAACCACCCAACACCTACCTGATGTTCTCCAAAACCCACAATCCACTCCTATTTAACATAATGACCAACAAGAACACAACAAAACCTAATGGAGACCCCAAAACACGTCAAAAACACCCCAACAAATATCGGCATCACCCCCAAAACTGGAAGAAAATACACCAAAACCATAGATCCACCGCAAAACCTCCCTAAACCTACCTGATGTTCTCCAAAACCCACAATTTACCCTTTTCCACCATGATGACCAACGAGAACACAACAAAACCCAACAGACACCCCAAAACACCTCAAAAACAACACAAAAAGTCCAGGATCATCCCCCCCCCAAAAAAAAAAAAAAAAAAAAAAAAAACTGAGTACCATATATCCACCCCAAAACAACCCTAAACCTACCTGATGTTCTCCAAAACCCACAATTTACCCTTTTCCAACACGATGACCAACGAGAACCCAACAAAACCCAACAGAGACCCCAAAAACCTTAAAAACACCCCAAACAAGAACGGCATCACCCCCAAAACTGGAAGAAAATCCGCCAAAACCATAGATGCACCCCAAAACCACCCTACACCTACCTGATGTTCTCCAAAACCCACAATCCACTCCTATTTAACATAATGACAAACAAGAACCCAACAAAACATAATGGAGACCCCAAAACACGTCAGAAACACCCCAAAAAATATCGGCATCACCCCCAAAACTGGAAGAAAATCCGCCAAAACCATAGATCCACCCCAAAACCACCCTAAACCTACCTGATGTTCTCCAAAACCCACAATCCACTCCTATTTAACATAATGACAAACAAGAACACAACAAAACCTAATGGAGAACACAAAACACGTCAGAAACACATCAAAAAATATCGGTATCACCCCCAAAACTGGAAGAAAATACACCAAAACCATAGATCCACCGCAAAACCTCCCTAAACCTACCTGATGTTCTCCAAAACCCACAATTTACCCTTTTCCACCATGATGACCAACGAGAACCCAACAAAACCCAACAGAGACCCCAAAAAACGTCAAAAACACCCCAAACAAGAACGGCATCACCCCCAAAACTCGAAGAAAATCCGCCAAAACCATAGATCCACCCCAAAACCACCCTAAACCTACCTGATGTTCTCCAAAACCCACAATCCAAGCCTATTTAACATAATGACAAACAAGAACCCAACAAAACATAATGGAGACCCCAAAACACGTCAAAAACACCTCAAAAAATATCGGTATCACCCCCAAAACTGGAAGACAATACGCCAAAACAATAGATCCACCCAAAACCACCCTAAACCTACCTGATGTTCTCCAAAACCCACAATTTACACTTTTCCACTATGATGACCAACGAGAACCCAACAAAACCCAACAGAGACCCCAAAAAACGTCAAAAGCACCCCAAACAAGAACGGCATCACCCCCAAAACTGGAAGAAAATCCGCCAAAACCATAGATCCACCCCAAAACCACCCAACACCTACCTGATGTTCTCCAAAACCCACAATCCACTCCTATTTAACATAATGACCAACAAGAACACAACAAACCTAATGGAGACCCCAAAACACGTCAAAAACACCCCAACAAATATCGGCATCACCCCCAAAACTGGAAGAAAATACACCAAAACCATAGATCCACCGCAAAACCTCCCTAAACCTACCTGATGTTCTCCAAAACCCACAATTTACCCTTTTCCACCATGATGACCAACGAGAACACAACAAAACCCAACAGACACCCCAAAACACGTCAAAAACAACACAAAAAGTCCAGGATCATCCCCCCCCCAAAAAAAAAAAAACAAAAACAAAAAACTGAGTACCATATATCCACCCCAAAACAACCCTTAACCTACCTGATGTTCTCCAAAACCCACAATTTACCCTTTTCCAACACGATGAACAACGAGAACCCAACAAAACCCAACAGAGACCCCAAAAACCTTAAAAAACACCCCAAACAAGAACGGCATCACCACCAAAACTGGAAGAAAATACGCCAAAACCATAGATCCACCCAAAACCACCCTACACCTACCTGATGTTCTCCAAAACCCACAATCCACTCCTATTTAACATAATGACAAACAAGAACACAACAAAACCTAATGGAGAACACAAAACACGTCAGAAACACCCCAAAAAATATCGGCATCACCCCCAAAACTGGAAGAAAATCCGCCAAAACCATAGATCCACCCCAAAACCACCCTAAACCTACCTGATGTTCTCCAAAACCCACAATCCACTCCTATTTAACATAATGACAAACAAGAACACAACAAAACATAATGGAGAACACAAAACACGTCAGAAACACCCCAAAAAATATCGGTATCACCCCCAAAACTGGAAGAAAATACACCAAAACCATAGATCCACCGCAAAACCTCCCTAAACCTACCTGATGTTCTCCAAAACCCACAATTTACCCTTTTCCACCATGATGACCAACGAGAACACAACAAAACCCAACAGACACCCCAAAACACGTCAAAAACAACACAAAAAGTCCAGGATCATCCCTCCCCCCCAAAAAAAAAAAAAAAAAAAAAAACTGAGTACCATATATCCACCCCAAAACAACCCTAAACCTACCTGATGTTCTACAAAACCCACAATTTACACTTTTCCAACACGATGACCAACGAGAACCCAACAAAACCCAACAGAGACCCCAAAAAACGTCAAAAACACCCCAAACAAAAATGGCATCACCCCCAAAACTGGAAGAAAATCACCCAAAACCATAGATCCACCCCAAAACCACCCTAAACCTACCTGATGTTCTCCAAAACCCACAATTTACCCTTTTCCAACACGATGACCAACGAGAACCCAACAAAACCCAACAGAGACCCCAAAAAACGTCAAAAACACCCCAAACAAGAACGGCATCACCCCCAAAACTGGAAGAAAATCCCCCAAAACCATAGATCCACCCCAAAACCACCCTACACCTACCCTACCTGATGTTCTCCAAAACCCACAATCCACTCCTATTTAACATAATGACAAACAAGAACCCAACAAAACATAATGGAGACCCCAAAACACGTCAAAAACACCTCAAAAAATATCGGTATCACCCCCAAAACTGGAAGACAATACGCCAAAACAATAGATCCACCCCAAAACCACCCTAAACCTACCTGATGTTCTCCAAAACCCACAATTTACACTTTTCCAACACGATGACCAACGAGAACCCAACAAAACCCAACAGAGACCCCAAAAAACGTCAAAAGCACCCCAAACAAGAACGGCATCACCCCCAAAACTGGAAGAAAATCCGCCAAAACCATAGATCCACCCCAAAACCACCCAACACCTACCTGATGTTCTCCAAAACCCACAATCCACTCCTATTTAACATAATGACCAACAAGAACACAACAAAACCTAATGGAGACCCCAAAACACGTCAAAAACACCCCAACAAATATCGGCATCACCCCCAAAACTGGAAGAAAATACACCAAAACCATAGATCCACCGCAAAACCTCCCTAAACCTACCTGATGTTCTCCAAAACCCACAATTTACCCTTTTCCACCATGATGACCAACGAGAACACAACAAAACCCAACAGACACCCCCCAAAACACGTTAAAAACACCCCAAACAAGAACGGCATCACCCCCAAAACTGGAAGAAAACCCCAAATACCATAGATCCACCCCAAGGACACCCTAAACCTACCTGATGTTCTCCTAATCCCAAAGCACACTCCCAACCACCATAAAACGCATTAGGAACTCAACGAAACGCAACGGAAACCCCAAAACACTTCAAAATCACACGAAGAAAGGAGAGGATCACTCTCCAAAATAGAAGAAAACCCCAAATACCATGAATCCACGCGAAAAGTCCCCCTAAACCTACCTGAAGTTCTCCAAAACCCACAATTTACCCTTTTACAACACGATGACCATGGAAAACCAAATGAAACACAACGGAGACCCCAAAACACGTCAAAAACAACACAAAAAGTCCAGGATCATCCCCCCCCCCAAAAAAAAAAAAAAAAAAACTGATTACCATATATCCACCCCAAAACCACCCGAAACCTACCTGATGTTCTCCAAAACCCACAATTTACCCTTTTCCAACACGATGACCAACGAGAACCCAACAAAACCCAACAGAGACCCCAAAAAAGGTCAAAAACACCCCAAACAAGAACGGCATCACCCCCAAAACTCGAAGAAAATCCCCCAAAACCATAGATCCACCCCAAAACCACCCTAAACCTACCTGATGTTCTCCAAAACCCACAATCCACTCCTATTTAACATAATGACAAACAAGAACCCAACAAAACCTAATGGAGACCCCAAAACACGTAAAAAACACCACACAAAATATCGGCATCACCCCCAAAACTGGAAGAAAATACGCCAAAACCATAGATCCACCCCAAAATCACCCTAAACCTACCTGATGTTCTCCAAAACCCACAATTTACCCTTTTCCACCATGATAACCAACGAGAACCCAACAAAACCCAACGGAGACCCCAAAAAACGTCAAAAACACCCCAAACAAGAACGGCATCACCCCCAAAACTGGAAGAAAATCCCCCAAAACCATAGATCCACCCCAAAACCACCCTAAACCTACCTGATGTTCTCCAAAACCACAATTTACCCTTTTCCACCATGATAACCAACGAGAACCAAACAAAACCCAACTGAGACCCCAAAAAACGTCAAAAACACCCCAAACAAGAACGGCATCACCACCAAAACTGGAAGAAAATCCCCCAAAACCATAGATCCACCCCAAAGACACCCTAAACCTACCTGATCTTCTCCAAAAACCACAATCCACACCTATTTAACATAATGACAAACAAGAACCCAACAAAACTTAATGGAGACACCAAAACACGTCAAAAAACACCCCAAACAAGAACGGCATCACCACCAAAAATGGAAGAAAATCCCCCAAAACCATAGATCCACCCCAAAGACACCCTAAACCTACCTGATGTTCTCCAAAAACCACAATTTACCCTTTTCCAACACGATGACCAACGAGAACCCAACAGAACCCAACAGAGACCCCAAAAACGTCAAAACCACCCCAAACAAGAACGGCATCACCACCAAAACTGGAAGAAAATCCCCCAAAACCATAGATCCACCCCAAAGACACCCTAAACCTACCTGATGTTCTCCAAAACCCACAATCCACTCCTATTTAACATAATGACAAACAAGAACCCAACAAAACCTAATGGAGACCCCAAAACACGTAAAAAACACCACAAAAAATATCGGCATCACCCCCAAAACTGGAAAAAAATACGCCAAAACCATAGATCCACCCCAAAACCACCCTAAACCTACCTGATCTTCTCCAAAAACCACAATTTACCCTTTTCCACCATGATAACCAACGAGAACCCAACAAAACCCAACGGAGACCCCAAAACACGTCAAAAACACCCCAAACAAGAACGGCATCACCACCAAAACTGGAAGAAAATCCCCCAAAACCATAGATCCACCCCAAAGACACCCTAAACCTACCTGATGTTCTCCAAAACCCACAATCCACACCTATTTAACATAATGACAAACAAGAACCCAACAAAACTTAATGGAGACACCAAAACACGTCAAAAACACCCCAAACAAGAACGGCATCACCACCAAAACTGGAAGAAAATCCCCCAAAACCATAGATCCACCCCAAAGACACCCTAAACCTACCTGATGTTCTCCAAAACCCACAATTTACCCTTTTCCACCATGATAACCAACGAGAACCCAACAAAACCCAACGGAGACCCCAAAAAACGTCAAAAACACCCCAAAAAATATCGGCATCACCACCAAAACTGGAAGTAAATCCCCCAAAACCATAGATCCACCCCAAAGACACCCTAAACCTACCTGATGTTCTCCAAAACCCACAATTTACCCTTTTCCAACACGATGACCAACGAGAACCCAACAGAACCCAACAGAGACCACAAAAAACGTCAAAAACACCCCAAACAAGAACGGCATCACCACCAAAACTGGAAGAAAATCCCCCAAAACCATAGATCCACCCCAAAACCACCCTAAACCTACCTGATGTTCTCCAAAACCCACAATCCACTCCTATTTAACATAATGACAAACAAGAACCCAACAAAACCTAATGGAGACCCCAAAACACGTAAAAAACACCACAAAAAATATCGGCATCACCCCCAAAACTGGAAGAAAATACGCCAAAACCATAGATCCACCCCAAAACCACCCTAAACCTACCTGATGTTCTCCAAAACCCACAATTTACCCTTTTCCACCATGATAACCAACGAGAACCCAACAAAACCCAACGGAGACCCCAAAAAACGTCAAAAACACCCCAAACAAGAACGGCATCACCCCCAAAACTGGAAGAAAATCCCCCAAAACCATAGATCCACCCCAAAACCACCCTAAACCTACCTGATGTTCTCCAAAAACCACAATCCACACCTATTTAACATAATGACAAACAAGAACCCAACAAAACCTAATGGAGACACCAAAACACGTCAAAAACACCCCAAACAAGAAAAGGATCACCACCAAAACTGGAAGAAAATCCCCCAAAACCATAGATCCACCCCAAAACCACCCTAAACCTACCTGATGTTCTCCAAAACCCACAATCCACTCCTATTTAACATAATGACAAACAAGAACCCAACAAAACCTAATGGAGACCCCAAAACACGTAAAAAACACCACAAAAATATCGGCATCACCCCCAAAACTGGAAGAAAATACGCCAAAACCATAGATCCACCCCAAAATCACCCTAAACCTACCTGATGTTCTCCAAAACCCACAATTTACCCTTTTCCACCATGATAACCAACGAGAACCCAACAAAACCCAACGGAGACCCCAAAAAACGTCAAAACACCCCAAACAAGAACGGCATCACCCCCAAAACTGGAAGAAAATCCCCCAAAACCATAGATCCACCCCAAAACCACCCTAAACCTACCTGATGTTCTCCAAAAACCACAATTTACCCTTTTCCACCATGATAACCAACGAGAACCAAACAAAACCCAACTGAGACCCCAAAAAACGTCAAAAACACCCCAAACAAGAACGGCATCACCACCAAAACTGGAAGAAAATCCCCCAAAACCATAGATCCACCCCAAAGACACCCTAAACCTACCTGATGTTCTCCAAAACCCACAATCCACACCTATTTAACATAATGACAAACAAGAACCCAACAAAACTTAATGGAGACACCAAAACACGTCAAAAACACCCCAAACAAGAACGGCATCACCACCAAAAATGGAAGAAAATCCCCCAAAACCATAGATCCACCCCAAAGACACCCTAAACATACCTGATGTTCTCCAAAAACCACAATTTACCCTTTTCCAACACGATGACCAACGAGAACCCAACAGAACCCAACAGAGACCCCAAAAACGTCAAAACCACCCCAAACAAGAACGGCATCACCACCAAAACTGGAAGAAAATCCCCCAAAACCATAGATCCACCCCAAAGACACCCTAAACCTACCTGATGTTCTCCAAAACCCACAATTTACCCTTTTCCAACACGATGACCAACGAGAACCCAACAGAACCCAACAGAGACCCCAAAAAACGTCAAAAACACCCCAAACAAGAACGGCAATACAACCAAAACTGGAAGAAAATCCCCCAAAACCATAGATCCACCCCAAAACCACCCTAAACCTACCTGATGTTCTCCAAAACACACAATCCACTCCTATTTAACATAATGACAAACAAGAACCCAACAAAACCTAATGGAGACCCCAAAACACGTAAAAAACACCACAAAAAATATCGGCATCACCCCCAAAACTGGAAAAAAATACGCCAAAACCATAGATCCACCCCAAAACCACCCTAAACCTACCTGATGTTCTCCAAAACCCACAATTTACCCTTTTCCACCATGATAACCAACGAGAACCCAACAAAACCCAACGGAGACCCCAAAACACGTCAAAAACACCCCAAACAAGAACGGCATCACCACCAAAACTGGAAGAAAATCCCCCAAAACCATAGATCCACCCCAAAGACACCCTAAACCTACCTGATGTTCTCCAAAACCCACAATCCACACCTATTTAACATAATGACAAACAAGAACCCAACAAAACTTAATGGAGACACCAAAACACGTCAAAAACACCCCAAACAAGAACGGCATCACCACCAAAACTGGAAGAAAATCCCCCAAAACCATAGATCCACCCCAAAGACACCCTAAACCTACCTGATGTTCTCCAAAACCCACAATTTACCCTTTTCCACCATGATAACCAACGAGAACCCAACAAAACCCAACGGAGACCCCAAAAAACGTCAAAAACACCCCAAAAAATATCGGCATCACCACCAAAACTGGAAGTAAATCCCCCAAAACCATAGATCCACCCCAAAGACACCCTAAACCTACCTGATGTTCTCCAAAACCCACAATTTACCCTTTTCCAACACGATGACCAACGAGAACCCAACAGAACCCAACAGAGACCACAAAAAACGTCAAAAACACCCCAAACAAGAACGGCATCACCACCAAAACTGGAAGAAAATCCCCCAAAACCATAGATCCACCCCAAAACCACCCTAAACCTACCTGATGTTCTCCAAAACCCACAATCCACTCCTATTTAACATAATGACAAACAAGAACCCAACAAAACCTAATGGAGACCCCAAAACACGTAAAAAACACCACAAAAATATCGGCATCACCCCCAAAACTGGAAGAAAATACGCCAAAACCATAGATCCACCCCAAAACCACCCTAAACCTACCTGATGTTCTCCAAAACCCACAATTTACCCTTTTCCACCATGATAACCAACGAGAACCCAACAAAACCCAACGGAGACCCCAAAAAACGTCAAAAACACCCCAAACAAGAACGGCATCACCCCCAAAACTGGAAGAAAATCCCCCAAAACCATAGATCCACCCCAAAACCACCCTAAACCTACCTGATGTTCTCCAAAAACCACAATCCACACCTATTTAACATAATGACAAACAAGAACCCAACAAAACCTAATGGAGACACCAAAACACGTCAAAAACACCCCAAACAAGAAAAGGATCACCACCAAAACTGGAAGAAAATCCCCCAAAACCATAGATCCACCCCAAAACCACCCTAAACCTACCTGATGTTCTCCAAAACCCACAATCCACTCCTATTTAACATAATGACAAACAAGAACCCAACAAAACCTAATGGAGACCCCAAAACACGTAAAAAACACCACAAAAATATCGGCATCACC
>NW_028137745.1:0-25161 GCF_965140915.1 Aythya marila
GGGGTTATGGGGTCGGGGGGGGCGGTATGGGGGGAATTGGGGGGGTTATGGGGGGATATGGGGGGATATAGGGGGAGTTAGAGGGGTTATAGGGGGATTGGGGGGGTTATGGGGTCAAGGGGGGGTTATGGGGTCGGGGGGGGGTGTAGGGGAACTGGGGGCAATGGGGGGCAATGGGGGGTTATGGGGTTTGGGGGGATTTGGGGGGATTTGGGGAAAATTGGGGGAAATGGGGGATTTGGGGGGAATTGGGGGGGTTTGGGGTCGGTTATGGGGTCAGGGGGCTATGGGGGGAAAAAGGGGGCAATGGGGGTCCAGCGGGGGGTCACGGGGGGGCGTGGGGTTACTGCAGGTCACACACGGGGGGGGGGGACAAAGGGGTCTGGGGGGGGGGCTGCTTCCACGGGGGGGGGCTTCAATAAAGGGGGGGGGCTTCAATAAGGGGTGAGGGGCTTCAATAAGGGGGGGGCTTCAATAAGGGGGGGGGGCACCCAAAATCGCCCCCTTTCTAACCCCCCCATTCCCCCCCCCAGAGCTCCCGGCGGAGGAAGGTGAGCGCCCAAATTTTTTCCTTCTGGGGGGGGTCCCACCCCCCCCAACCCCCTCCAACCCCCCCGGGACCCCCCCACGCCCCCCAGGGACCCCCCCACGACCCCCCCCCGTGTCCCCCCCCCCAGGCAAAACCATTTGGGAGCTGGTGGTGGAGCAATTCGAGGACCTCCTGGTGCGCATCCTGCTGCTGGCCGCCTGCATCTCCTTCGTGAGTACCCCAAAATTTGGGGGGGGGGCACAATTTTGGGGGTCGGGGGGGGCCATTTTCAACCCTTGGGGGTCACCCCCTTAAATTTGGGGGGGGGCCACGACCTTGGGGGTGACCTCCAAGCCTTGGCCCCGCGCCCCCCGGGGGGGGATCGGGTGGCGGCAGCTGCTCCCGAAATGGGGGGGGGGCTAAAAAAAAGGTAAAAAAAGAAAAAAAATAAAAAAGGGGGGGGGGGGGGGGACGCGCACGGGGTCCCCCCCCCCCGGGAAACGCCCCCTGGCAGCCGCCTCCGGGACAGCTGGGGGGGGCGGCACCCAAAGGTGCCCCCGCAGCCCCCAAAATTGGGGGCAAAACGGCCCCAAGTTGGGTGCGCAGCACACACGGAATTGGGGGTTTTGCCCTAAATTGGGGGTTTTGCCCTAAATTGGGGGTTTTCTCCTAAATTGGGGGGTTTCTCCCAAATTGGGGGCTTTGCCCTAAATTGGGGGTTTTGCCCTAAATTGGGGGTTTTCTCAATTTGGGGTCTTCCTCTCAATTTGGGGTTTTCTCCTCAGTTTGGGTTCTTGCCCTCAATTTGGGGTTTTGCCCTAAATTTGGGGTTTTCCCCTCAGTTTGGGGTTTTCTCAGTTTGGGGTTTTGCCCTCACTTTGGGGTTTTCTCCTCAATTTGGGGTCTTCCCCTCACTTTGGGGTTTTGCCCTCAATTTAGGGTTTTCCCCTAAATTTGGGGTTTTGCCCTCAATTTGGGGTCTTCTCAATTTGGGGTTTTGCCCCAAATCTGGGGTTTTCTCCTCAATTCAGGGTTTTCTCCTCAATTTGGGGTTTTCTCCTCAATTTGGGGTTTTGCCCTCAATTGAGGGATTTCCCCTCAATTTAGGGTCTTCCCCTCAATTTGGGTTTTGCCCTAAATTTGTTTTTTTCCCCTCAATTTGGGGTCTCCGTGCCCCCCCAGGTGCTGGCGTGGTTCGAGGAGGGCGAGGAGACCATCACGGCCTTCGTCGAGCCCTTCGTCATCCTCCTCATCCTCGTGGCCAACGCTGTGGTGGGAGTCTGGCAGGTGGGGGCACTTTGGGGACGTTTGGGGACATTTTGGGGACATTGGGGTCACCTTGGGGACATTTGGGGGCACTTTGGGGATATTTGGGGACACTTTGGGGACATTTGGGGACATTTTGGGGGCACTTTGGGGACACTTTGGGGATGTTGGGGACACTTTAGGGACATTTGGGGCACTTTGGGGACACTTTGGGGATGTTGGGGACACTTTGAGGGCACTTTGGGGACATTTGGGGCACTTTGGGGACACCTTGGGTGTATTTGGGGACATTTGGGGCCACTTTGGGGACACTTTGGGGACTTTGGGGACTTTGGGGACATTTGGGAATGGGTTTGGGGACATTTGGGGATGTTGGGGGCACTTTGGGGACACCTTGGGGATGGGTTGGGGACATTGGGACCCCAAAACACCCCCAACACCCCCCCAAATCCCCAGAACTGTCCCCAAACACCCCCAAATCACTGGGAACTGTCCCCAAATCCCCCCCACCCCCCCCAAATGTCCCCCAACCCACCCCAAATGTCCCCAAATCCCCCCAAACTCCCCCAAATGCCCTCCAACCCCCTCCCAACCCACCCCAAATGTCCCCAAACGTCCCTAAATCCCCCTGAATTGCCCCCAGATGTCCCCAAATCCCCCTGAACTGCCCCTAAACACCCCTAAATCCCCTGGAACTGTCCCCAAATTCCCAGAACTGTCCCCAAACCCCCCCAAATCCCCCTGAACTGCCCCCAAACACCCCCAAATCCCCAGAACTGTCCCCAAATCCCCCTGAACTGTCCCCAAACCCCCCTAAATCCCCCAGAACTCTCCCCAACCCCCCCCAAACCCCCCGAATTCTCCCCAAATCCCCCCAAATCCCCCCAAACCCGCGTGCCCTCCCCCAGGAGCGCAATGCGGAGAACGCGATCGGAACTGGCCCCAAATCCCCCTGAACTGCCCCCAAACCCCCCCAATCCCCCAGAACTGTCCCCAACCCCCCCCAAATCCCCCAGAACTGTCCCCAAATCCCCCCAAATCCCCCCCAACCCCGCGTGCCCCCCCCCCAGGAGCGCAATGCGGAGAATGTGATCGGAACTGGCCCCAAATCCCCCTGAACTGTCCCCAAACCCCCCGAATTCTCCCCAAATCCCCCCAAACACCCCCCCAAATCCCCCCAAACCCGTGTGCCCCCCCCAGGAGCGCAAAGTGGAGAACGCGATCGGAACTGGCCCCAAACGTCCCCAAATCCCCCTGAACTGCCCCCAAACACCCCCAAATCCCCCTGAATTGTCCCCAAATGTCCCCGAATCCCCCTGAATTGCCTCCAAACCTCTCCAAGTCTCCCCAAATCCCCCAGAACTGCCCCCAAATCCCCCTGAACTGCCCCCAAATTCCCCAAACTGTCCCCAAATGTCCCCAAATCCCCAGAACTGTCCCCAAATCCCCCCAAATGCCCCCACACCCCCCCAGGAGCGCAATGCGGAGAACGCGATCGAGGCGCTGAAGGAGTACGAGCCCGAGATGGGCAAGGTGTACCGCGCCGACCGCAGCGCCGTGCAGCGCATCAAGGCCAGGGACCTCGTGCCCGGGGACATCGCCGAGGTGGCCGGTGAGCGACCAGCGCCTCCCAGTAACCCCCAGTAACTCCCCAGTCACCCCCAGGGCCTCCCCGTAACCCCCCAGTAACTCCCACGTACATCCCAGTAACTTTCCAGTAAGCTTTAGTGCATCCCAGTAACTTCCCAGTAAGCCTTAGTGCATCCCAGTAACACTTAATGCCTCCCAGTAACCCCCAGGAACTCCCCAGTCACCCCCAGGGCTTCCCCGTAACCCCCCAGTAACTCTCACGTACATCCCAGTAGCTTCCCAGTAAGCTTTAGTGCATCCCAGTAACCTCCCAGTAAGCTTTAGTGCATCCCAGTAAGCTTTAGTGCATCCCAGTAACTTCCCAGTAAGCCTTAGTGCATCCCAGTAAGCCTTAGTGCATCCCAGTAACACTTAATGCATCCCAGTAACCCCCAGTCACCCCCAGAGCTTCCCTGTAACCTCCCAGTAACTCCCACGTACATCCCAGTAACTTTCCAGTAAGCTTTAGTGCATCCCAGTAACTTTCCAGTAAGCCTTAGTGCATCCCAGTAACACTTAATGCATCCCAGTAACCCCCAGTCACCCCCAGAGCTTCCCTGTAACCTCCCAGTAACTCCCAAGGACATCCCAGTAGCTTCCCAGTAAGCTTTAGTGCATCCCAGTAACTTCCCAGTAAGCCTTAGTGCATCCCAGTAACCCTTAATGCATCCCAGTAGCCTCCCAGTAACTCCCCAGTCACCCCCAGGGCCTCCCCGTAACCCCCCAGTAACTCCCACGTACATCCCAGTAACTTTCCAGTAAGCTTTAGTGCATCCCAGTAACTTCCCAGTAAGCTTTAGTACATCCCAGTAAGCCTTAGTGCATCCCAGTAACCCCCAGTAACCTCCCAGTAACCCCCAGTAACTCCCCAGTCACCCCCAGGGCTTCCCCGTAACCCCCAAGGACATCCCAGGAACTTCCCAGTAACACTTAATGCATCCCAGTAACTTCCCAGTAAGCCTTAGTGCATCCCAGTAAGCCTTAATGCATCCCAGTAAGCCCCAGTAACTCCCCAGTCACCCCCAGAGCTTCCCTGTAACCCCCCAGTAACTCCCAAGGACATCCCAGTAGCTTCCCAGTAAGCTTTAGTGCATCCCAGTAACCTCCCAGTAAGCCTTTGTGCATCCCAGTAACACTTAATGCATCCCAGTAACCCCCAGTAACTCCCCAGTCACCCCCAGGGCTTCCCTGTAACCCCCCAGTAACTCCCAAGGACATCCCAGTAACTTCCCAGTAAGCTTTAGTGCATCCCAGTAACCCTTAATGCATCCCAGTAACCTCCCAGTAACCCTTAATGCATCCCAGTAACCTCCCAGTAGCCCCCTAATCCCTCCCAGTCCTCCACAGCCCCTCCCAGTCCCCCCCAGTCCCCTCCCAGTCCTCCACAGCCCCCCCCAGTCCCCCCCAGTCCCCCCCCAAGTCCCTCCCAGTGCTCCCAGTCCCTCCCAGTAACGACGGCTGCCCGCAGTGGGGGACAAGGTTCCGGCCGACATCCGCATCCTCTCCATCAAGTCCACGACCCTGCGCGTCGACCAGTCCATCCTCACCGGTACGGGCGCCACTGGGAGCAACTGGGGGCAACTGGGGGCAACTGGGGTACAGCTGGGAGACCACTGGGCTCAACTGGGCACCACTGGGAACAACTGGGCTCAACTGGGGGTACAGCTGGGAGATAACTGGGCTATAACTGGGGTACAACTGGGAGACAGCTGGGGGTACAACTGGGTACAACTGGGGCACAACTGGGCACAACTGGTCTGAAATGGGGGCAGAACTGGGGTGCAACTGGGGACACACCAGTTTACAACCGGTTGTAAACTGGGACGCAACTGGGCACAACTGGTTGTAGACAGGGACACAACTGGGCACAACCAGTCATAAACTGGGGTGCAACTGGGCCCAACTGGGCACAAGCGGTTGTAAACTGGTGCTCAACTGGGCCCAACTGGTTATAACTGGGGCATAACTGGGCACAACTGGTTGTAGATGGGGACACACCAGTTTACAACCGGTTGTAAACTGGGACACAACTGGGCACAACCGGTCATAAACTGGGGTGCAACTGGGCCCAACTGGGCACAACCAGTTGTAAACTGGTGCTCAACTGGGCCCAACTGGTTATAACTGGGCACAACTGGTTATAACTGGGGCATAACTGGTTATAACTGGGGCATAACTGGGCCCAACTGGTTATAACTGGGCCCAACTGGTTGTAACTGGGGCAGAACTGGGCCCAACTGGTTATAACTGGGCCCAACTGGTTGTAACTGGGGCAGAACTGGGTGCAACTGGTTATAACTGGGCACAACTGGTTGTAACTGGGCGCACAACCGGAGGTGTTTATGCACAACCGGTCCTGAACGGGGACAACTGGGGACAACTGGGGACAAAAACGGGCACAAACGGGCTCCTAACTGGTGGCAACTGGTCAGAAATGGTGTCGTGACCGGTGCCAACTGGTGCCAACTGGTGCGAACTGGTGCAAACTGGTGTGTGCCCGCAGGTGAGTCGGTGTCGGTGATCAAGCACACCGACCCCGTGCCCGACCCGCGCGCCGTCAACCAGGACAAGAAGAACATGCTCTTCTCCGTGAGTCCCCAGGGCCACCAACGGGTCCCCAAGGCCACCAACGGGTCCCCGGGGCCACCACCAGGACCCCAGGGCCACCACTGGGACCCCAGGACCCCAAGGCCACCAACGGGACCCCAAGACCCTGTCCCCATTGCCACGACCCCATAACCGTGTCCCCAAGGCCACCGTTGCCACCCCATGTCCCCAGGGCCACCATCGGGTCCCCAGGGCCACCAACGGGACCCTGGGGACACCACTGGGGCCCCAGGGCCACCACTGGGACCCCAAGACCCTGTCCCCATTGCCATGACCCCATAACCGCGTCCCCAAGGCCACCATCACCATGTCCCCAAGGCCTTGTCCCCAAGCCCACCACGTCCCCACCACGATGTCCCCAAGGCCTTGTCCCCAGGGCCACTGTGTCCCCAAGGCCATTGTGTCCCCAAGACCTTATCCCCAAGCCCACTGTGTCCCCGCCATGCTGTCCCCAAGCCCACTATGCCCCCAAGACCACTGTGTCCCCAAGGCCATTGTGTCCCCAAGGCCTTGTCCCCAGGGCCACCACGTCCCCAAGACCACCGTGGCCCCAAGACCTTATCCCCAAAGCCACCACTGTGTCCCCAAGACCTTGTCTCCAAGACCACCATGTCCCCAAGACCTTGTCCCCAAAGCCACCACCGTGTCCCCAAGACCACCGTGGCCCCAAGACCACCGTGGCCCCAAGACCACTGTGTCCCCAAGCCCACCACGTCCCCGCCACGCTGTCCCCAAGGCCTTGTCCCCAGGGCCACCATGTCCCCAAAACCTTATCCCCAAGCCCCCCACGCCCCCAAAACCTTGTCCCCAAGCCCCCCACGCTGCCCCCAACGCCCCCTCCTCCACCCCCCATCAGGGCACCAACATCGGCGCGGGCAAGGCGGTGGGCGTCGTGGTGGCCACGGGGGTGAACACGGAGATCGGCAAGATCCGCGACGAGATGGCGGCCACGGAGCAGGACAAGACGCCGCTGCAGCAGAAGCTGGACGAGTTCGGCGAGCAGCTCTCCAAGGTCATCTCCCTCATCTGCGTGGCCGTCTGGCTCATCAACATCGGCCACTTCAACGACCCCGTCCACGGCGGCTCCTGGATCCGCGGCGCCATCTACTACTTCAAGATCGCCGTGGCCCTGGCCGTGGCCGCCATCCCTGAAGGTGACAAAGGGGTTGTAGGGGGTTGGGGGGGGCCTCTGGGGTCCTCGCTGCTCTTCTAGGGCCCTTCCTTGGCCTTATCTGGCCTTCTAACACCATTCCTTGACGTTTTATGGCCTTCTAACGCCATTTCTTGACCTCTTGGGGTCTTCTAACACCATTTCTTGACCTTATATGGCCTTCTAACACCATCCCTTGACCCTAAGGGGTCTTCTAAGATCATTTGTTGGCCCCTCGGGGTCTTCTAACACCGTTCCTTGACCCTTTGTGGTCTTCTAACACCGTTCGTTGACTTTATGTGGTCTTCTGAGACCATTTCTTGACGTTTTATGGCCTTCTAACACCAGTTGTTGGCCCCTTGGGGTCTTCTAACGCCCTTCCTTGAGTCCCTGTGGTCTTTGTTGACCTCTTGGGGTCTTCTGAGACCATTTCTTGACCCTAAGTGGTCTTCTAAGACCGTTTGTTGGCCCCTTTTGGTCTTCTAACACCATTCCTTGACATTTTATGGCCTTCTAACACCATTCGTTGACTTTATGTGGTCTTCTGAGACCATTCCTTGACGTTTTATGGCCTTCTAACACCAGTTGTTGGCCCCTTGGGGTCTTCTAAGACCATTCCTTGACCTTATCCGGCCTTCTAACACCATTTCTTGACGTTTTATGGTCTTCTAACACTGTTCGTTGACTTTATGTCGTCTTCTGAGACCATTTCTTGACCCTAAGGGGTCTTCTAAGACCTTTTGTTGGCCCCTTGGGGTCTTCTGACCCCATTCCTTGGCCTTATCTGGCCTTCTAACACCATTTCCTGACGTTTTTATGGCCTTCTAACACCATTTCTTGACCTCTTGGGGTCTTCTAAGACCATTCCTTGACCTTATCTGGCCTTCTAACCCCATTCCTTGACGTTTTATGGCCTTCTAACACCGTTCGTTGACTTTATGTGGTCTTCTGAGACCATTTCTTGACCCTAAGGGGTCTTCTAAGACCGTTTGTTGGCCCCTTGGGGTCTTCTAGGACCATTCCTTAACCCTATGTGGTCTTCTAAGACCATTTGTTGACCCCATTTGGCCCTCAAAGACCGTTTGTTGACCCCACGTGGTCTTCTAACACCCTTTGTTGACCCCATACGGCTTTCTAACACGGTTCCTTGACCCCATGTGGCCTTCCAACACCATTCCTTGACCCCAAATGGCCCCCTAAAACCATTTGTTGACCCCTGGTTGCCCTCCAAGACCATTTATTGACCCCTTGTTGTCTTCTAACACCGTTCCTTGACCCCATATGGCCCCCTAAGACCATTCCTTGACCCCATATATCCCTCTAACACCATTTCTTGACCCCATATGTCCCCCTAAGACCATTTGTTGACCCCATATGTCCCTCTAACACCATTTGTTGACCCCTTATGTCCCTCTAACACCATTTGTTGACCCCTTGTTGTCTTCTAACACCATTCCTTGACCCCATATGTCCCTCTAACACCGTTCCTTGACCCCACATGTCCCCCTAAGACCATTCCTTGACCCCACATGTCCCCCTAAGACCATTCCTTGACCCCACATGTCCCCCTAAGACCATTCCTTGACCCCACATGTCCCTCCAAGCCCACCTGTCGACCCCTTGTTGCCTTCTAACACCGTTCCCCGATCCCACACGTCCCCCTAAGCCCATTCCTTGACCCCTGCTGGCCCTGTAAGCCCACTCCTTGCCCCTATAAGGCCCTCCAGCACTGCTCCTTGCCCCTATAAGGCCCTCTAGCACCGCTCCTTGGCCCCCCGCGCCCATTCCTCGCCCCTATATGGCCTTCTGAGACCGCTCCCTGCCCCGACACGGCCCCGCGGCGCCGATCCTTGGCCTTACACAACGTCCCCGCGCCGCTCCCCGACCCCACGTGGCCTCCTGGCACCGTTCCTTGTTCCTATATGGCATCCCAGCCCCGCTCCTTGGCCCCGGGCGGCCTCCTGGCACCGGCCGCGGGCACCGTGTGCCCTTCTCACCATGCTCCCCGACCCCAAGTGGCCTTCTCACAGCATTCCTTGGCCCCGCGCGGCCTTACAACGCCTTTCCTTCACCCTATATAGGCTTACAAGCCCCCTTCGGGCCCTATAATGTCCTTTTTAAATTTAGTATGGTCTTACAACACCTTTTCCTTGACCCTATATAGGGTTATAAGCCCTCTTCGGGTCCTATAATGCCCTTCTTTAATTTAGTACAGTCTTGTAACACCCTTTCTTGACCCTATATAGGGTTACAAGCCCCTTTTGGGTCCTATAATGCCCTTTTTTTCATTTTGCGTGGCCTTATAATGCCTTTTCTTGACCCTATATAGGCTTACAAGCCCCTTTTGGGTCCTATAATGCCCTTTTTAAATTTAGTACGGTCTGTTAACACCTTTTCCTTGACCCTGTATAGGGTTATAAGTCCCTTTCAGATCCTATAATGCCCTTTTTTTATTTAGTAAGGTCTTACAACACCCTTTCCTTGACCCTATATAGGCTTACAAGCCCCCTTCGGGCCCTATAATGCCCTTTTTAAGTTTAGTACAGTCTTGTAACACCCTTTCTTGACCCTATATAGGGTTATAAATCTGTTTTAGGTCCTATAATGCTCTTTTTTTTTTGTTTGGCATGGTCTTACAACACACTTTCTTGACCCTATGTAGGGTTATAAGCCCCTTTTGGGTCCTATAATGCCCTTTTTTTCATTCTGTGTGGCCTTACAATGCCTTTTCTTGACCCTATATAGGGTTATAAGTCCCTTTTCAGTCCTATAATGCTCTTTTTCTCATTCTGTGTGGCCTTATAATGCCTTTTCTTGACCCTATATAAGCTTATAAGCCCCTTTTGGGTCCTATAATGCCCTTTTTTATTTAGTATGGTCTTGTAACACCCTTTCTTGACCCTATATAGGGTTATAAGCCACTTTTGGGTCCTATAATGCCTTTTTTTTCATTCTTCATGGTCTTGTAATGCCCTTTCTTGACCCTATATAGGCTTATAAGCCCCTTTTGGGTCCTATAATGCCTTATAATGCCTTATAATGCCCTTTTTTTCATTCTGCATATTCTTGTAACCCCCTTCCTTGACCCTACATAGGATTACAAGCCCCTTTTGTGTCCCATAATGCTTTTTTTTCCTTCTTCATGATCTCCCAACACCTTCCCCAACCCCATCCATCCCCCCACCCCCCTCCCTGTTCCCACAGACCTCCACGCTGCCCTCCCTCGCCCCCCACCCCGCCCCGTATCGCCCTCCCTTCCCCCTCCCGCCTCTTCCATCCCATCCCTCGACCCTTTTGGGGTCTCGGCTCCCCTCCCGGGGGGGCTGAAGACCCCTTTTTGGTGCCGCAGGGCTGCCGGCCGTCATCACCACCTGCCTGGCGCTGGGGACGCGGCGCATGGCCAAGAAGAACGCCATCGTGCGCAGCCTGCCCTCGGTCGAGACCCTGGGCTGCACCTCCGTCATCTGCTCCGACAAGACCGGCACCCTCACCACCAACCAGATGTCCGTCTGCAAGGTGGGTGGGTGGCACCCCGGGGGCCTTTGGGTGCTCCCGGTCGTGCCCCCTTGGGTGCCCCCGAGGAGCTTCGTCACCTCCTGACGTCAACTTGGGTGCCCCAAGGAGCTCCTGATGTCCCCTTGGGTGCCCCGAGGACCTTTTGACGTCCCCTTGGGTGCCCCAAGGTTCTTCTGATGTCCCCTTGGGTGCCCCAAGGTCCTTCATGACACTCTGATGTCCCCTTGGGTGCTCCCAATGTCCCCTTGGGTGCCCCGAGGAGCTTCGTCACCTCCTGACGTCAACTTGGGTGCCCCAAGGAGCTCCTGATGTCCCTTTGGGTGTCCTGAGGTCATCCGGGAGCTCCTGATGTCCCCTTGGGTGCCCCAAGGACCTCCAGGAGCTCCTAAATTCCTCTTGGGTGCCCCAAGGAGCTCCTGATGTCCCTTTGGGTGACCCAAGGACCTTTTGACGTCCCCTTGGGTGCTCCAAGGTTCTTCTGATGTCCCCTTGGGTGCCCCAAGGTCCTCCAGGAGCTCCCAAATTCCTCTTGGGTGCCCCGAGGAGCTTCGTCACCTCCTGACGTCAACTTGGGTGCCCCAAGGAGCTCCCGATGTCCCCTTGGGTGACCCAAGGAGCTCCTGATGTCCCCTTGGGTGCCCTGAGGTCCTCCCAATGTCCCCTTGGGTGCCCCAAGGAGCTCCCAATGTCCCTTTGGGTGACCCAAGGAGCTTCTGATGTTCCCTTGGGTGCCCCAAGGTCCTCCAGGAGCTCCCAAATTCCTCTTGGGTGCCCCAAGGAGCTCCTGGTGTCCCCTTGGGTGCCCCAAGGACCTTCATGACCTTCTGACGTCCCCTTGGGTGCCCCAAGGACTTCCAGGAGCTCCCAAATTCATCTTGGGTGCCCCAAGGACCTTCTGACGTCCCCTTGGGTGCCCCAAGGTCCTCCAGGAGCTCCCGATGCCCCTTTGGGTGCCCCAGGGACCTTTTGATGTTCCCTTGGGTGCCCCAAGGACCTCCAGGAGCTCCCAAATTCCTCTTGGGTGCCCCAAGGAGCTTCGTGACCTCCTGACGTCAACTTGGGTGCCCCAAGGAGCTCTCAATGTCCCCTTGGGTGCCCCAAGGACCTTTTGACGTCCCCTTGGGTGCCCCAAGGACCTCCAGGAGCTCCCAATGCCCCTTTGGGTGCCCCAAGGACCTTCATGACCTTCTGACGTCAACTTGGGTGCCCCAAGGACCTTCTGACGTCCCCTTGGGTGCCCCAAGGTTCTTCTGATGTCCCCTTGGGTGCTCCCAATGTCCCCTGGAGTGCCCTGAGGTCCTCCAGGAGCTCCCAATGTCCCTTTGGGTGCCCCGAGGAGCTTTTGACGTCCTCTTGGGTGCCCCAAGGACCTCCCGACATCCCCTTGGGTGCCCCCAAAGTCCCCCAGTTGACCCCAATAGACCCCAGTTGACCCCAGTAGACCCCAGTTGGCCTCCAGGACATCCCAGTTGACCCCAGTAGACCCCAGTTGACCCCAGGACGTCCCAGTTGCCCCCAGAACACCCCGGCTGCCCCCTGACCCCGTTGTCCTGCCCCCCCAGATGTTCATCGTGGACAAGGTGGAGGGCGACGTCTGCTCCCTCAACGAGTTCTCCATCACCGGCTCCACCTACGCCCCCGAGGGAGACGTGTGAGTGGTCCATACGGGCCAGTAACGGCCTCCCCTTGGGGCTCCTGTCCCATAGCGGCCTCGTTTTTGGGGCCTCCACCCCCAACGGGTCAATATTGGCCTCGTTTTTGGGGCCTCCACCCCCAACGGGTCAATATTGGCCTCGTTTTTGGGGCCTCCATCCCCAACGGGTCAATATCGGCCTCGTTTTTGGGGCCTCCATCCCCAAACAGGCCAATATTGGCCTCATTTTTGAGCCCCCCAACCCCAACAAACCAATCCTGGCCTCATTTTGGAGGTCTCCATCCCCAAAAAGGCAATTCTGACCTCATTTTTGAGCTCCCCAACCCTAACAAAACCAATCATAGCCTCATTTTGGATGTCCCCATACTCAATGAGCTAATTCTGGCCTCATTTTGGAGGTCCCCATGCCCAAAAACCCAATCCTGGCCTCATTTTTGAGCTCCCCATCCCCAAAACCCAACCCCAGCCTCATTTTTGACCCCCCCACCCCCAACAAAACCCATCCTGGCCTCATTTTTGACCTCCCAAACCCCACCAAAACCCATCCTGGCCTCATTTTCGACCCCCCCACCCCCCAAAACCCAATCCTGGCCTCATTTTCGACCCCCCCACCCCCACCAAAACCCAACCCCGGCCTCATTTTCGAGCCCCCCCCCGCTGCCTCCCCAGGCTGAAGAACGAGAAGCACGTCAAGGCCGGGCAGTACGACGGGCTGGTGGAGCTGGCCACCATCTGCGCCCTCTGCAACGACTCCTCCCTGGACTACAACGAGGTGGGACCCCCGCCCCAAAACCCCCTTCCCCCAGCCCCCCGCCACCCTTTGGTGGTCTGGGGGGGGGTCTCCCGGTGACCCCGGCCCCCTCCCCGCAGTCCAAGGGGGTCTACGAGAAGGTCGGGGAGGCCACGGAGACGGCGCTCACCTGCCTGGTGGAGAAGATGAACGTCTTCAACACCGACGTGCGCAACCTCTCCAAAGTAGAGCGCGCCAACGCCTGCAACTCCGTGAGTGCCCCCCAGCGCCCCCCAGTCACCTCCCAGTGCCTCCAGTGCAACCGTGTTGACCCCCCGGTGTCCCCCCCACAAGGTCATCAAGCAGCTGATGAAGAAGGAGTTCACCCTGGAGTTCTCCCGCGACCGCAAGTCCATGTCGGTCTACTGCTCGCCGGCCAAGGCGTCGCGCGCCGCCGTGGGCAACAAGATGTTCGTCAAGGTGAGGCCACCAGCGCCCCTCCCCACGCGTCCTCGCCCCCCTAGCCTCGTCCCTTTGTCACCTCTCGTCCCCCCTCCCCGCCCCAGGGCGCCCCCGAGGGCGTCATCGACCGCTGCAACTACGTGCGGGTGGGCACGGCGCGCGTGCCGTTGACGCCGGCGGTCAAGGAGAAGATCTTGGCCGTCATCAAGGAGTGGGGCACGGGGAGGGACACCCTGCGCTGCCTGGCCCTGGCCACCCGCGACACCCCCCCAAAAAAAGAGGACATGGTGCTGGAGGACTCCACCAAGTTCGCCGAGTACGAGGTGAGGGCGGTGGGCGGGGTCTTCAAGAGCAGGGCGTGGTGGGTAGGAGGGCCTCCGGGGGTTCCCCGGTCCCGTATCTCTGTGTGGGGTCCTCCATGGGCTCCCCAGTCCCATATCTCCATGGGATGTCCTCTATAGGTTCCCTAATCCCGTATCTCCATGGGATGTTCTCCCTGGGTTCCTAAATCCCATATCTTCTTGGGATGTTCTCCATGGGTTCCTCAATCCCATACCTCCATATGAAACCCTCCATGGGTTCCCTGGTCCCATACCTCCATATAAAGCCCTCTATAGGTTCCCTGGTCCCATATCTTTATATGAAGCCCTCCATGGGTTCCTCAATCCCATATCTCCATGGGACATCCTCCATGGGTTCCCTGGTCCCATATCTTTATATGAGGTCCTCTATAGGTTCCCTGGTCCCATATCTTTATATGAAGCCCTCCACAGCTTCCCTGGTCCCATATCCCCACCCAACTCCCTCCATGGGTTCCCTGGTCCCATACCTCCATATAAAGCCCTCTATAGGTTCCTGGTCCCATATCTTTATATACAGCCCTCCACAGCTTCCCCGGTCCCATATCCCCACCCAACACCCTCCACGGGTTCCTCAATCCCATATCTTTATATGAAGCCCTCCACGGGTTCCCTGGTCCCATATCTCTATATGAAGTCCTCTATAGGTTCCCCGGTCCCATATCTTTATATGAAGCCCTCCATAGGTTCTCCTGGTCCCATACCTCCATATAAAGCCCTCTATAGGTTCCCTGGTCCCATACCTCCATATAAAGTTCTCCATGGGTTCCTCAATCCCATACCTCTTTGGGACATCCTCCATGGGTTCCCTGGTCCCATATCTCCATATAAAGCCCTCTATAGGTTCCCTGGTCCCATATCTTTATATGAAGCCCTCCACAGCTTCCCCGGTCCCATATCCCCACCCACCCCCCTCCCCACCCTCCCCATCCCCTTTTATCCCCCCCCCCAGACCGACCTGACCTTCGTGGGCTGCGTGGGGATGCTGGACCCGCCGCGCAAGGAGGTGATGGGCTCCATCCGGCTGTGCCGCGACGCCGGCATCCGCGTCATCATGATCACGGGCGACAACAAGGGCACGGCCATCGCCATCTGCCGCCGCATCGGCATCTTCAGCGAGGAAGAGGAGGTGACGGGGCGCGCCTACACCGGCCGCGAGTTCGACGACCTGCCCCCCGCCGAGCAGCGCGAGGCCTGCCGCCGCGCCTGCTGCTTCGCCCGCGTCGAGCCCACCCACAAGTCCAAGATCGTCGAGTTCCTGCAGTCCTTCGACGAGATCACCGCCATGGTGAGGGCGCGGCGACGACGACGACGCGGGGTTTCGGGGGGTCCGGGGGGGTGGTGGTAGGCTCTTTGGGGTTCGGGGAGGGGTCGGTGGTGGGGTTTTGGGGTCCTGTCGTAAGGCTGGTGTGGGTTTTTGGGGTCTTGGTATCATCGTGATGTGGTTTTGGGGTTCCACCATCATCATTCTGACATGATTTTGGGGTCCCGTGATCATCCTGATGTGGTTTTGGGGTCCCACCATCATCCTGATATGATTTGTGTTGCCAACTGCCGATGATGGCATTGGGGACGTCATCGATGACATTTTTGGGGACATTCTTGGTGGTTTTGTTGATGACTGTTGATGACAGCATTGGGGACACCGTTGGCGATTGCACCGATGACGGCATTGAGGATGTCACCATTGACATTTTTGGGGACACCGTTGGCAATCACTTTGGTGACAACATTGGGGACATCATCAATGACATTTTGGGGACATTCTTGGTGGTTTTGTTGATGACTGTTGATGAAAGCATTGGAGACACCGTTGGCGATCCCACCAATGACAGCGTTGAGGACGTCACCGTTGACATTTTTGGAGACGCCGTTGACGATCCCATCACCAACTCTTGGCAACCGCGTTGGGGACAATGTCGGTGACCCCCCCACCCCGTGCCCGCCCCGTAACCCCCCCAAAACCCTCTCCCCGCAGACCGGCGACGGCGTGAACGACGCGCCGGCGCTGAAGAAGGCCGAGATCGGCATCGCCATGGGCTCGGGGACGGCGGTGGCCAAGACGGCGTCGGAGATGGTGTTGGCCGACGACAACTTCTCCACCATCGTGGCGGCCGTGGAGGAGGGCCGGGCCATCTACAACAACATGAAGCAGTTCATCCGCTACCTCATCTCCTCCAACGTGGGCGAGGTGGTCTGGTGAGCCCCGCCCCTCCCAGTTGCCTCCCAGTTGCCTCCCGGTTGGTTGCCTCCCGGTTGCCTCGCGCTCCCCCGGATCCCGCCAGTTCGCACTGGTGTCTACCGCTCCCTCCCAGTCTGCCCAGTTCTCCCAACTCCTTCCAGTCCCCCCAAGTCCCCCCCACTCCTCCCAGTCCCTCCCAGTTCCCCCCACTCCTCCCAGTCACTCCCAGTCCCTCCCAGTTCTCCCCAGTCCCTCCCAGTTCCTCCCACTCCCTCCAAGTCCACCCAGTCCCCCCAAGTCCCCCCCACTCCTCCCAGTCACTCCCAGTCCCTCCAAGTTCCCCCCACTCCTCCCAGTCACTCCCAGTTCCTCCCAGTCCCTCCCAGTTCCCCCCATTTCCCTCACTCCCCCCTAATTTCTCCCATTTTCCCCTTTCCCCCCACCCCCCCATTTCCCCCATTCCCCCAATTTCCCCTATTTTCCCCCATTTTCCCCCATTCCTCCCACTCCCCCACCCCCCCAATTTCCCCCAACTTTCCCCATCCCCCCTAATTTCCCTTATTTCCCCCTATTTTCCCCCATTCCCCCTACCCCTCCAATTCCCCCAATTTCCCCTAATTTTCCCCCATTCTCCCCATTCCCCCCACCCCCCCAATTTCCCCAATTTCCCCCAACTTTCCCCCATTTCCCCTTTCCCTCCTAATTTCCCTTATTCCCCCCAATTTCCCCAATTCCCCCAATTTCCCCCATTCCCCCCACTCCCCTAATTTCCCTTATTCCCCCCAATTTCCCCCATTCCCCCTACCCCCCCAATTTCCCCTAATTTTCCCCCATTCCCCCCACCCCCCCCATCCTCCCCCACTCCCCCCACTCCCCCCACCTCCCCCCACCCCCCCCACCCCCCCGACCCCCCCCCAGCATCTTCCTGACGGCGGCGCTGGGGCTGCCGGAGGCGCTGATCCCGGTGCAGCTGCTGTGGGTCAACCTGGTGACGGACGGGCTCCCGGCCACCGCGCTGGGCTTCAACCCCCCCGACCTGGACATCATGGACAAGCCCCCCCGCAGCCCCAAGGAGCCCCTCATCAGCGGCTGGCTCTTCTTCCGCTACCTGGCCATCGGGGGTGAGCCTCGGACCCCCCCCCCCCGGGACCCCCCCCCCGGGACCCCCTCCCCCGGCGCGGCGCGGCGCCGACGCGGTTTCTCGCCGTAGGGTACGTGGGGGCCGCCACCGTGGGGGCCGCTGCTTGGTGGTTTCTCTACGCCGAGGACGGGCCCAGCGTCTCCTACCACCAGCTGGTGAGTTGGGGGGGGTGGGGAGGGGGTGTGGGGGGGGGTTGGGGGGCGTTGGGGGGCGTTGGGTGGTCATGGTGGTCATTGGGTGGTCATGGTGGTGTTGGGTTGGTCATGGTGGTTGGGTTGGTCATCATGGTCATTGGGTGGTCATTGTGGTGTTGGGTTGGTCATGGTCATTGGGTGGTCATGGTGGTGGTTGGGTTGGTCATTGGGTGGTTGGGTTGGTCATCATGGTTGGGGGGTCATGGTGGTTGGGTGGTCATGGTGACACCCCCCCCACCCCAATAACACCCCCTCCATCCCAATAACACCCCCCCAACCCCAATAACGCCCCCACCACCGCGTTGACCCTACCACCATGTTGACCCCACCATCATCGCGTTGACGTCCCCAACCACCGCGTTGACTTCCCACCCACCTCATTGACCTCCCCCCCACCCCGTTGACCTCCCCCCCACCCCGTTGACCCCCCCCCACCCCAATATCACCCCCCCACCCCAATAACACCCCCCCACACACCAATAACACCCCCCCAACCCCAACAACACCCCCACCACCGCGTTGACCCTACCACCGCGTTGACTTCCTCCCCACCTCATTGACCTCCCCCCATCACATTGACCCCCCCACACCCCAATATCACCCCCCCACCCCAATAACGCCCCCCCCACCCCAATAACGCCCCCCCCCCGCGCCCCCAGACCCACTTCATGCAGTGCACGGAGCACAACGCCGAGTTCGAGGGCCTGGACTGCGACATCTTCGAGTCGCCGGTGCCCATGACCATGGCGCTCTCCGTGCTGGTCACCATCGAGATGTGCAACGCCCTCAACAGGTAGGGGACATGGGACAAATCGGGGGGGGTCACGGGGGTCCGGGTGCCACCACGGCCTCGTGTCCCCCTCCCCGCAGCCTCTCGGAGAACCAATCGCTGGTGCGGATGCCGCCGTGGGTCAACATCTGGTTGGTGGGCTCCATCTGCCTCTCCATGTCCCTGCACTTCGTCATCCTCTACATCGACCCCCTGCCCGTAAGGGGGTGGTTTTGGGGGGGGGTTTTGGGGTTTTTTTTTTTGGGGAGGGTCCCGGGGGGCTGAGGGTGGTCGCGGTGCCCCCGCAGATGATCTTCAAGCTGACGCCGCTGGACCTGGTGCACTGGCTGATGGTGCTGAAGATTTCCTTCCCCGTCATCCTCCTGGACGAGGCCCTCAAGTTCGTGGCCAGGAACTACCTGGAGGGTGAGGAGCGGGGCCCCCACGGCCCCGATGGTGGCCCCCATGGTGGCCCCGGTGGCCCCAGTGGTGGCCCCGATGGCCCCAGTGTCCCCAACGGCCCCATAGCCACGGCCCCGTATGGATACGGCCCCCTATTTCCACGTCTCCTTGTCCCCATATCTCCAAATTTCGTTGTCCCAATGTCCCCATAGCTCCTTGTCCCCATGTCCCCACATCTCCATGTCCCCAAATTTCATTGTCCCCATATCCCAATGTCCCCATATCTCCATATCTCATTGTCCCCATGTCCCCACATCTCCATGTCCCCATGTCCCCAAATTTCATTGTCCCCCTGTCCCAATGTCCCCACATGTCCATATCTCATTGTCCCCCTGTCCCCATATCTCCATGTCCCAATGTCCCCACATCTCCATGACCCCATATCCCAGTGTCCCCATGTCCCTACATCTCCATGTCCCCCTGTCCCCATATCCCATCTCCTTGTCCCCATATCCCAATGTCCCCATATCTCCAAACTTCATTGTCCCCATCACCCCCATCCTCATCATCCCCGTTGTCCCCCTCCTGTTGTCCCCCCATCGTCCCCATTCTCCCCATCCTCATCACCCCCCCGTTGTCCCCAAACTGTCCCCAAATTGTCTCCATCTCCCCCCCGTAGCGTAACCTCGCGGCCCCTCCGCCGTCCTCGCGCCCGGCCGCAGGTACCCCCAGACCCCCCCTGTGCCCCCACATGTCCCCGTGTCCCCCCACATGTCCCCGTGTCCCCCCACATGTCCCCCTGTCACCCCAAATGTCCCCATCACCCCCGTGTGTCGCCCCCCTGTGTCCCCATTGACCCATTTTTGTGTCCCCATCACCCCAAATGTCACCCTAAATGTCCCCATCACCCCATGGCCATGTCCCCATCACCCCAGTGTCACCCCAAATGTCCCCCTAAATGTCCCCCTCACCCCATTTTTGTGTCCCCATCACCTCCATGTGTCACCTCCAGGTGTCCCCATCACCCAAATTTCCCCCCAAATGTCCCCATTGCCCCCTTTTTGTGTCCCCATCACCCCAAATGTCCCCCCAGCTGTCCCCATCACCCCAATGTCACCCCAAATGTCCCCCAAAATGTCCCCATTGTCCCATTTTTTGTGTCCCCATCACCCCAAATCTCCCCCTAAGTGTCCCCCTCACCCCATTTTTATGTCCCCGTCACCCCAAATGTGACCCCAAATGTCCCCATTGCCCCTCTTTATGTCCCCCTCCCCCATTTCTGTGTCCCCCCCCCCCCCAGTACCCCCCAGTACCCCCAGTGTCTCCGTGTCCCCCCCCCCCCCGGGCAGGGCAGTGACAAAGTGGGGGGTGGGGAGGGGTGAGGGTGGGGGGGTGGGGGGAGGGGCTCACCCCCACCCCCCCCTCTGACGTCATCGCCCCTCCCCCACCCAGCAGCGGACACCGAGGACACCCGGAAGAAGCGGAAGTGACCCCGGGGGCCCCCCCCACCCCCCCGCGCCGTGGGGCGGCCCCGCCCCCAGCTATGGGGCAGCCCCACACCTTGGGGTCCCCCCCTACCCCCGCGCCGTGGGGCAGCCCCACACCTTGGGGCCCCCCCCCCCCAAGAGGCGCCGCTTATTTATTGCCAATAAAGGGAACCCCCCAAAACGCCGCCTCCCATTGGCTGGGGAGGGGAGGGGGCGGGGCTTGGGGTGAAGGGGGTGGGGCTTGGGGAGGGGGTGGGGCCTGGCAGAGCTCCGCCCCCGAGTGGTTATTGGGGTGCGGAGCATTGGGGTGCCCCACACTTGGGGGGCGCCCCACACTTGGGGGTCATCATCAGGGGTCATTGGGGTGCCCCACACTTGGGGGTCCGGGGCATTGGGACAACCCACACTTGGGGGGCGCCCCACACTTAGGGGGCGCGCCCCACACTTGGGGGTCTTGGGGCACTGGGGTGTCTCACTTGGGGGGCGCCCCACACTTGGGGGTCTGGTTCATTGGGACACCCCACACTTAGGGGGCGCCCCACACCTGGAGTGCAGCCCCTGGGGGTCTCCGCCCCACACATGGGGGTCCCGCCCCCTTTCTGGGGGGGGCTTCCCCGCCCCCAGGGCGGGGCTGTGGGGCAGAGGCCCCCCCCCCCCCTCCCGGTGCCCCCCAGCGCCCCCCGGCTCAGACCCCCAGCACCTCCTGGCCCTGGCAGGTCAGTGGGGCCCGGGACCCCCAAGTCAGCCCCACGGCGGGGGGTCCAGCCCCATAGCGTGTGGGGGGGGGGGGGTTGGGGACGTGGCGGGTTTGGGGTGAACTTTGGACCCCCCCTGGCTGGGAGGGGGGTGGGGGCTGCTGTGGGGCTGGGGGGGAGGGGAAGGGGCTATGGGGCAGCTGTGGGGCAGGATTGGGGGCAGGGTTGGGGGTCGGGGCCTGGCTGTGGGGCAAGAGAGGGGTGTCCATGGGGGGCAGGACCCATGGCTGGGACATTTCTATGGGGCAGAACCAATCCGTGGGGCAGGACCCATTGCTGAGCCACTTCTATGGGGCAGGGCCCCTCTATGGGGTAAGGCCTATCCATGGGGCAGGGCCCCTCTATGGGGCAGGACCCATCTATGGGGCAGAACCCCTCTATGGGGCAGAACTCATCTATGGGGCAGGACCCCCATCTCTCCCCACCTCCCCTTCTCTCCGCAGGCTCCCCCATGGCCTCCTTGCGCCCCACACCCCCCGTGCCCCCCACCCCACCCCCACCCCCCTCGCCCCCCACCCTGGCCGCCCTCCTGCCCCCCGGCCGCCTCCGCTCCCTGGCCCAGTCCTGGCTGGAGGAGGACGCCCCCGGCCCCGACCCCGCCGCCCTTTGCGTGGGGCTGGCCCCCCGGCGAGCCCACCTGGTCTGCAAGAGCCCCGGGGTGCTGGCGGGGGCCCCCTTCGCCCAGGCCGTCTGGGGGCAGACCGGGTGCTCCGCGACCTTTAGGGTGGCCGAGGGCGCCCCGCTGACCCCGGGGACGGTGGTGGCCGAGGTGCGGGGGCCGGGGGCCGGGGTGCTGCTGGGGGAGCGGGTGGCCCTCAACACCCTCGGGCGCTGCAGCGGGGTGGCCACGGCGGCCTCCAGGGCGGTGGCGGTGGCCCGGGGGCGAGGGTGGCCGGGGAGGGTGGCCGGCACCCGAAAAACCACCCCCGGCTTTCGGCTGGTGGAGAAATATGGGATGGGGGTGGGGGGCGCCGACCCCCACCGCTACGACCTGGGGGGGTTGCTGATGGTGAAGGACAACCACCTGCTGGCCGCACGCAAGCCCCTGGCGCAGGTTTGGATTTGGTTGGGGGTCCAGGGGGTGGGGGTGGGGGTAAAGGGGGTGTGGGGGGGTCCCACATGTATGGGGGGGACATGTAGGGGGGTGGGGACCCATATATTGGCGGTGGGACCCACATATTGGGGGGCTGACCCACATATATGGGGGGTGGGGACCCATATGTTGGGGGGTGGGACCCACATATGGGGGGTGTGAGCCACGTATTGGGGTTGGGACCCACATTTTTGGGTTGGGACCCACATATAGGGGGCGACCCACATATGTGGGGCAGGGGATGACCCACTGGGGGGGTGAGGGGGAGCCCTTTCTTTTAGCCGGGGGAGCCCCATTTTGGTTGGGGGGGTTTGGCCCCATGGCCCCAGTCTCCCCCAGTCCCCCCAGTGCTCCCAGTTCCCCCAGTATCCCCCGTCCCCAGGTGGTGGCGGATGCCCGTCGTGCCGCCAGCTTCACGCAGCTGCTGTCGGTGGAGTGCAGCTCCCAGGAGCAGGCGCTGGAGGCGGCCGGGGCCGGGGCCGACATCGTCCTCATGGACAACTTCACCCCACAGGTGAGCGGGACCCACAAGTGTGGGGCGCCCCACAAGTGGGGGGTGACCCATAAGTGGGGGGTGAGCCCCGAGTGTGGGGTGACCCTAAAGTGTGCCCCCCCCAAGAGAGGGGTGAGCCTAAAGTATGGGGTGACCCCCAAGTGTGGGGCACCCCACAAGTGTGGGGTGACCCCTAAGTGTGGGGTGACCCCCAAGTGTAGAGTGACCCTGACGTATGGGGTGATCCCCAAGTGTGGGGCACCCCATAGCATGTGTCACCCCTATAACATGTGTTACCCCCCAAGTGTGTGCCTCCCCCCAAGTGTGGGTCACCCCCATAGCATGTGTCGCCCCCCAAGTGTGGGGCGCCCCCCAAGTGCCTCCTTTTCCCCCCCCCAGGCTCTGGCGGAGGCAGCGGCGGCGGTGAAGGCGGCACACCCTTGGGTGCTGGTGGAGGCCAGCGGGGGGGTGACGGAGGGGACCCTGCCCCACTTCCTGGCCCCACACGTCGACGTCGTCTCCATGGGGAGCCTGACCCACAGCGCCCCCGCCATCGACTTCGCCCTGCGGGTCCTGCCCGGGGATGGGGACGGGGACGGGGAGGGGGACGGGGAGGGGGGGTGCTGAGGGGACCCCAAAACCCAACCCCAAAACAAGGGAACCCCAATGGGACCCCCAATGTCTGACTTTGGGGTCATCCCAACCCCATCCCATAACAAGAGGGGACCCCAAAACCCAACCCTGGGGGCACCCCAAAACAAGGGGACCCCAAAACCCCCCCAAGGGGCCAACCCCACAGCACCGGGACCCCCTGTCACACCCCAAATCCCCCCCCACACCCCAAACACCCCCCCCACCCCAAAATAAACCCCCCAAAAACCCAAGAACTGCAAAAAAGCTGCTTTATTCCCAGCGGGGGGGGGGTCAGACCCCCCGGATTCTTTCTGGGGGGGGGGTCCCAAATTTGGGGGGGGGTCCTGGGGGGGGTCACTCGCCCTCCTTGTCCTCGCCGTGGGTGATGACGTAGCAGATGTTCTTGTAGTCCACGTTGCCGGCCACGTCGGGGGGGAAGGCGGCCCACATGTTCTTGATCTGGGGGGGGCACCCGGGGGGTAAAATTGGGGGGGGGGGGCCGGGCCCCCCCCCGGAAATGATTATGGGGGTGGGAGAGGGATTTGGGGGGGTTTGGGGGGATTTGAGGGGGTGAGGAGGGAATATGGGGGGGTTGGGGGGGTTTATTGGGGGGTTGGGGGGGGTTTAGGGGTGATTTGGGGGGCCTGGGGGGGATTTGGGGGGGCCTGGGGGGGATTTTGGGGTCCCAGGGAGGGATTTTGGGGTCCTGGGGAGGGATTTTGGGACTCTTGGGGGGGGGATTTAGGGTCCTGGAAGGGATTTTGGGTCCCAGGGAGGGATTTAGGGACTCTGGGGGGATTTTGGGGGGGTCCAGGGGGTCCTCACCTCCTCGGGGGTGAAGCGGTCGCACTGGGTGGTCAGCAGCTCCTCCAGGCTGGGGGGGGGAAAGGGGGGGGACGGGGTCACCGCCTGCGACCCCAAATGTCCCCAGTGCCCCCCCAATGCCCCCCAGTGACCCCCCCATGACCCCAGTGACCCCCCAGTGTCCCCCTGATGACCCCCAACATCCCCCCAATGACCCCCGATGACCCCAATCCCCCCATGACCCCAACGTCCCCATGACCCCAATGACCCCAATGACCCCGTGACCCCCGATGACCCCAATGACCCCAGATGACCCCACGACCCCCGGTGCCCCCCCCGGCCCCTCCCCCACTCACAAGCTCTTCTTGATGGACCCTTTCCCGTCGGGGTCCAGCACCTTGAAGGCCCCCATGATGACGTCCTCGGGGTCAGCGCCTACGGGTGGGGTAACGAACAGGAAGTGACGTCACCCAGCGCCGCGATGACGTCATCACGGTGACGTCACGGCGGGGGGCGGGGCCTCACCCTTGAGCTTCTCCCCGAACATTTGTAGGAAGACGGTGAAGTTGATGGGGCCGCTCGCCTCCTTGATCATGGCGTCCAGCTCCTCGTTCTTCACGTTCAGACGCCCTTATATGGCCAGGGGGGCGGGGCCTCAGGCCACGCCCACCGGCCACGCCCACTCCCGGAAAGCCCCGCCCCTTTTCCATGTAGCCACGCCCTGCCAAAATCCCGCTCTGACCTGGTCTTCCTTCTCCAAGCCACGCCTCCTTCTCTCAAACCACGCCCCCTTTCCACAAACCACGCCCACTTTTCCCAGACCACGCCCACTTTCCCTAAACCACGCCCCTTTTATTCAAAGGCACGCCCCTCTGCTTTAACCACGCCCCACTCTAAGCCACGCCCCTTTCTCTACAAACCCCACCCCTTCCCTCACCCCTACCCCTGCCTATCTGTCCCCAAGCTCCTCCCCTCCACAAGCCCCACCCACCCGATGCCACACCCACTACAAGCCACGCCCCAATAGCCCACACCCCAATAGGCCACTCCCACATAGGCCACGCCCCCAATAAACAACACCTTGATATACCACACCTCAATATACCACACCCCTGTAGACCACGCCCCCAATACGCCACGCCCCGTAGATCACGCCCCCAATGGACCACGCCCCAATAGGCCACGCCCTGTTAGGCCACACCCTCCAATAGGCCACACCCCCAACATACCACACCCCAATATACCATGTCCCAATAGACTACACCCCAAATAATCCACACCCAATAGGCCACGCCCCCAACTGACC
>NW_028137744.1:0-12500 GCF_965140915.1 Aythya marila
GTCCTTAAGGGAAATGGGAGTGGATTGTGGGTTTTGAAGAAGATCAGGTGAGTTTAGGGTGGTTTTGCGGGGAAATTCATAGTTTTTGGTGTTTTTTCTTCTGATTCAGTTCTTTTTTGGGGTGTTTTTGACGTGTTTTGGGGTTTCCGTTGGGTTTCGTTGAGTTCCTAATGGGTTTTATGGTGGTTGGGAGTGGACATTTGGATTTGGAGAACATCAGGTACGTTTAGAGTGGTTTTGGGATTGGATCCGTGCTTTTTGGGGTTTTCTTTGGTTTTGGGGGTGATCCTGTTCTTGTTTGGGGTGTTTTTGACGTGTTTTGGGTTCTCCGTTGGGTTTCGTTGGGTTTTCCGTTGTCATCATGGTGGAAAAGTGTAAATTGTGGGTTTTGGAGAACATCAGGTAGATTTAGGGTGTTTTTGGGGTGGATTCATGATATATGGGGTTTTCTTCTTTTTTTTTTTTTTTTTTGGGGGGGGGTGATCCAGTTCATTTTGGGGTTGTTTTTGACGTGTTTTGGGGTCTCCATTGGGTTTCGTTGCGTTTCCGTGGTCATCATGGTGGAAAAGTGTAAATTGTTGGTTTTGGAGAACATCAGGTAGGTTTAGGTTGGTTTTGGGATTGGATCTATGGTTTTGGGGGATTTTCTTTTGTTTTTGGGGGTGATCCCGTTCCTTTTTGGGGTGTTTTTGACGTTTTTTGGGGTCTCCGTTGGTGTTCCTTGGGTTTTCCGTGGTCATGGTGGTGGAAAATTGTAAATTGTGTGTTTTGGAGAACTTCAGGTAGGTTTAGGGGAATTTTGGGGTGGATTCATGGTATTTGGTCTTTTCTTCTGTTTTTTTTTGGGTGATCCTGTTCTTTTTTGGGGTGTTTATGACGTGTTTTGGGGTCTCCGTTGGGTTTTAGTTGGGTTCTTGTTGGTCATCATGGTGAAAAAGTGTAAATTGTGGCTTTTGGAGAACATCAGGTAGGTTTAGGGGGACTTTTGGGGCAGAGTCATGTTTTTTGGTGTTTTCTTCTGTTTCTTGGGGTGGTCCCGTTCTTTTTTGGGAAATTTTTGAGGTGTTTGGGGGTCTCCGTTGGGTTTTGTTGTGTACTCGTTGGTCATCGTGGCGGAAAATGGTAAATTGTGGGTTTTGGAGAACATCAGGTAGGTTTAGGGGGAGTTTTGGTGTGGATCTATGGCTTTTGGGGTTTCCCTTTCGTTGTTGGGGTTGAACCAGTTCTTTTTTGGGGTGTTTTTGACGTTTTTGGGGTCTCCGTTGGGTTTTGTTGGGTTCTCGTTGGTCGTTAAGCTAAATGGGAGTGGATTGTGGGTTTTGAAGAAGATCAGGTGAGTTTAGGGTGATTTGGGAGGGAAATGCATAGTTTTGTTTTTTTTTTCTTCTGATCCAGTTCTTTTTTGGGGTGTTTTTGACGTGTTTTGTGGTTTCCGTTGCGTTTTGTTGAGTTCCTAATGGGTTTTATGGTGGGTGGGAGTGGATTTTGGGATTTGGAGAAGATCAGGTAGGTTTAAGGGTTTTCTTGGGGTTAAATCACGTATTTTCTTCTGATCCGGTTTGCTTTTGGGGTGTTTTTGAGGTGTTTTGGGGTTTCTGTTGCGTTTTGTTGAGTTCCTAATGGGTTTTATGGTGGTTGGGAGTGGACTTTGGGATTTGGAGAAGATCAGGTAGGTTTAGGGTGGTTTTGGGATTGGATCCATGCTTTTGGGGGATTTTCTTCCAGTTTTGGGGGTTATCCCGTTCTTTTTGGGGTGTTTTTGACATGTTTTGATGTCTCTGTTGAGTTTTGTTGGGTTTTCTGTTGGCATCTTGGTGGAAAAGGGTAAATTGTGGGTTTTGGAGAACTTCAGGTAGGTTTAGGGGGACTTTTGGGGTGGATTCATGGTATTTGGGGTTTTCTTCTGTTTTTTGGGGTGATCCTGTTCTTTTTTGGGGTGTTTTTGACGTGTTTTGGGGTTGTCCGTTGGGTTTTGTTGGGTTCTTGTTTTTCATCATGTTGGAAAAGTTAACTTGCGTGTTTTGGAGAACATCAGGTAGGTTTAGTGTCGTTTTGGGGTGGATCTATGTTTTTGGGGATTTTCTTCCAGTTTTGGGGGTGATTCCGTTCTTGTTTGGGGTGTTTTTGACTTGTTTTGGGGTCTCCGTTGGGTTTTAGTTGGATTCTCGTTGGTCCTTAAGGGAAATGGGAGTGGATTGTGGGTTTTGAAGAAGATCAGGTGAGTTTAGGGTGGTTTTGCGGGGAAATTCATAGTTTTTGGTGTTTTTTTCTTCTGATTCAGTTCTTTTTTGGGGTGTTTTTTGACGTGTTTTGGGGTCTCCGTTGGTTTTTGTTGGGTTCTTGTTGTTCATCATGGTGAAAAACGGGTAAATTGTGGGTATTAGAGAACATCAGGTAGGTTTAGGGGGACTTTTGGGGTGGATCAACGGCTTTTAGGGTTTTCTTTCGGTTTTGGGGGTGATCCCGCTTTTTTTTTTTGTGGTGTTTTTGACATGTTTTGGGGTTTCCGTTGCGTTTTGTTGATTTCCTAATGTGTTTTAAGTTTGTTGGGAGTGGACTTTGGGATTTGGAGAACATCAGGTAGGTTTAGTGTGGTTTTGGGGTGGATCTATGTTTTTTTGGGGTTTTCTTTCTTTTTTAGGGGTTATCCTGTTCTTGTTTGGGGTGTTTTTGACTTGTTTTGGGGTCTCCGTTGGGTTTTAGTTGGATTCTCGTTGGTCCTTAAGGGAAATGGGAGTGGATTGTGGGTTTTGAAGAAGATCAGGTGAGTTTAGGGTGGTTTTGCGGGGAAATTCATAGTTTTTGGTGTTTTTTCTTCTGATTCAGTTCTTTTTTGGGGTGTTTTTGACGTGTTTTGGGGTTTCCGTTGGGTTTCGTTGAGTTCCTAATGGGTTTTATGGTGGTTGGGAGTGGACATTTGTATTTGGAGAACATCAGGTACGTTTAGAGTGGTTTTGGGATTGGATCCGTGCTTTTTGGGGTTTTCTTTGGTTTTGGGGGTGATCCTGTTCTTGTTTGGGGTGTTTTTGACGTGTTTTGGGTTCTCCGTTGGGTTTCGTTGGGTTTTCCGTGGTCATCATGGTGGAAAAGTGTAAATTGTGGGTTTTGGAGAACATCAGGTAGATTTAGGGTGTTTTTGGGGTGGATCTATGGTTTTGGGGGATTTTGTTCCAGTTTTGGGGTGATCGAATTCATTTTTGGGGTGTTTCTGACGTGTTTTGGGTTCTTTGTTGGGTTTCGTTGGGTTTTCGTTGTCATCATGGTGGAAAAGTGTAAATTGTGGGTTTTGGAGAACATCAGGTAGGTTTAGGGGGACTTTTGGGGTGGATTCATGATATATGGGGTTTTCTTCTGTTTTTTTTTTTTTTTTTTGGGGGGGGGGGTGATCCAATTCATTTTGGGGGTGTTTTTGACGTGTTTTGGGGTCTCCATTGGGTTTCATTGCGTTTTCCGTGGTCATCATGGTGGAAAAGGGTAAATTGTGGGTTTTGGAGAACATCAGGTAGGTTTAGGTTGGTTTTGGGATTGGATCTATGGTTTTGGGGGATTTTCTTTTGTTTTTGGGGGTGATCCCGTTCTTTTTTGGGGTGTTTTTGACGTGTTTTGGGGTCTCCGTTGGTGTTCCTTGGGTTTTCCGTGGTCATGGTGGTGGAAAATTGTAAATTGTGTGTTTTGGAGAACTTCAGATAGGTTTAGGGGAATTTTGGGGTGGATTCATGGTATTTGGTCTTTTCTTCTGTTTTTTTTTGGGTGATCCTGTTCTTTTTTGGGGTGTTTATGACGTGTTTTGGGGTCTCCGTTGGGTTTTAGTTGGGTTCTTGTTGGTCATTATGGTGAAAAAGTGTAAATTGTGGCTTTTGGAGAACATCAGGTAGGTTTAGGGGGACTTTTGGGGCAGAGTCATGTTTTTTGGTGTTTTCTTCTGTTTCTTGGGGTGGTCCCGTTCTTTTTTGGGAAATTTTTGAGGTGTTTGGGGGTCTCCGTTGGGTTTTGTTGTGTACTCGTTGGTCATCGTGGCGGAAAATGGTAAATTGTGGGTTTTGGAGAACTTCAGGTTGGTTTAGGGGGACTTTTGGTGTGGATCTATGGCTTTTGGGGTTTTCTTTCGTTGTTGGGGTTGAACCAGTTCTTTTTTGGGGTGTTTTTGACGTTTTTGGGGTCTCCGTTGGGTTTTGTTGGGTTCTCGTTGGTCGTTAAGCTAAATGGGAGTGGATTGTGGGTTTTGAAGAAGATCAGGTGAGTTTAGGGTGATTTGGGAGGGAAATGCATAGTTTTGTTTTTTTTTTCTTCTGATCCAGTTCTTTTTTGGGGTGTTTTTGACGTGTTTTGTGGTTTCCGTTGCGTTTTGTTGAGTTCCTAATGGGTTTTATGGTGGGTGGGAGTGGATTTTGGGATTTGGAGAAGATCAGGTAGGTTTAGGGTGGTTTTGGGATTGGATCCATGCTTTTTGGGGATTTTCTTCCAGTTTTGGGGGTTATCCCGTTCTTTTTTGGGGTGTTTTTGACATGTTTTGATGTCTCTGTTGGGTTTTGTTGGGTTTTCTGTTGGCATCTTGGTGGAAAAGGGTAAATTGTGGGTTTTGGAGAACTTCAGGTAGGTTTAGGGGGACTTTTGGGGTGGATTCATGGTATTTGGGGTTTTCTTCTGTTTTTTGGGGTGATCCTGTTCTTTTTTGGGGTGTTTTTGACGTGTTTTGGGGTTGTCCGTTGGGTTTTGTTGGGTTCTCGTTGGTCATCATTGTGAAAAAGGGTAAATTGTGGGTTTTGGAGAACATCAGGTAGGCTTAGGGGGACTTTTGGGGTGGATCTATGGCATTTGGGTTTTTCTTCTGTTTTTGGGGGAGATCCTGTTCTTTTTTGTTCTTTTTTGTTTTTTTTTTTTTTTTTTTGGCACGTTTTTTGTCTCCATTGAGTTTCGTTGGGTTTTCCATGGTCATCATGGTGGAAAAGGGTAAATTTGTGGGTTTTGGAGAACATCAGGTAGGTTTAGGCTGGTTTTGGGATTGGATCTGTGCTTTTTGGGGATTTTCTTCCAGTTTATGGGTGATCCCTTTCTTTTTTGGGGTGTTTTTGACGTGTTTTGGTGTCTCCTTTTGGGTTTTCGTTTGGTTCATGTTGGTCATCATGGTGAAAATTTTTGGGGGGGGGAATTTTCTTCCAGTTTTGGGGGTGATCCCGTTCTTTTCTGGGGTGTTTTTGACATGTTTTGGGGTCTCTGTTGGGTTTTGTTGGGTTCTTGTTTTTCATCCTGTTGGAAAAGTTTAACTTGCGTGTTTTGGAGAACATCAGGTAGGTTTAGTGTCGTTTTGGGGTGGATCTATGTTTTTTGGGGATTTTCTTCCAGTTTTGGGGGTGATTCCGTTCTTGTTTTGGGTGTTTTTGACTTGTTTTGGGGTCTCCGTTGGGTTTTAGTTGGATTCTCGTTGGTCCTTAAGGGAAATGGGAGTGGATTGTGGGTTTTGAAGAAGATCAGGTGAGTTTAGGGTGGTTTTGCGGGGAAATTCATAGTTTTTGGTGTTTTTTCTTCTGATTCAGTTCTTTTTTGGGGTGTTTTTGACGTGTTTTGGGGTTTCCGTTGGGTTTCGTTGAGTTCCTAATGGGTTTTATGGTGGTTGGGAGTGGACATTTGGATTTGGAGAACATCAGGTACGTTTAGAGTGGTTTTGGGATTGGATCCGTGCTTTTTGGGGTTTTCTTTGGTTTTGGGGGTGATCCTGTTCTTGTTTGGGGTGTTTTTGACGTGTTTTGGGTTCTCCGTTGGGTTTCGTTGGGTTTTCCGTGGTCATCATGGTGGAAAAGTGTAAATTGTGGGTTTTGGAGAACATCAGGTAGATTTAGGGTGTTTTTGGGGTGGATCTGTGGTTTTGGGGGATTTTGTTCCAGTTTTGGGGTGATCGAATTCATTTTTGGGGTGTTTCTGACGTGTTTTGGGTTCTTTGTTGGGTTTCGTTGGGTTTTCCGTTGTCATCATGGTGGAAAAGTGTAAATTGTGGGTTTTGGAGGAAATCAGGTAGGTTTAGGGGGACTTTTGGGGTGGATTCATGATATATGGGGTTTTCTTCTTTTTTTTTTTTTTTTTTTTTGGGGGGGGGGTGATCCAATTCATTTTGGGGGTGTTTTTGACGTGTTTTGGGGTCTCCATTGGGTTTCGTTGCGTTTTCCGTGGTCATCATGGTGGAAAAGGGTAAATTGTTGGTTTTGGAGAACATCAGGTAGGTTTAGGTTGGTTTTGGGATTGGATCTATGGTTTTGGGGGATTTTCTTTTGTTTTTGGGGGTGATCCCGTTCTTGTTTGGGGTGTTTTTGACGTGTTTTGGGGTCTCCGTTGGTGTTCCTTGGGTTTTCCGTGGTCATGGTGGTGGAAAATTGTAAATTGTGTGTTTTGGAGAACTTCAGATAGGTTTAGGGGAATTTTGGGGTGGATTCATGGTATTTGGTCTTTTCTTCTGGTTTTTTTTGGGTGATCCTGTTCTTTTTTGGGGTGTTTATGACGTGTTTTGGGGTCTCCGTTGGGTTTTAGTTGGGTTCTTGTTGGTCATCATGGTGAAAAAGTGTAAATTGTGGCTTTTGGAGAACATCAGGTAGGTTTAGGGGGACTTTTGGGGCAGAGTCATGTTTTTTGGTGTTTTCTTCTGTTTCTTGGGGTGGTCCCGTTCTTTTTTGGGAAATTTTTGAGGTGTTTGGGGGTCTCCGTTGGGTTTTGTTGTGTACTCGTTGGTCATCGTGGCGGAAAATGGTAAATTGTGGGTTTTGGAGAACATCAGGTAGGTTTAGGGGGACTTTTGGTGTGGATCTATGGCTTTTGGGGTTTTCTTTCGTTGTTGGGGTTGAACCAGTTCTTTTTTGGGGTGTTTTTGACGTTTTTGGGGTCTCCGTTGGGTTTTGTTGGGTTCTCGTTGGTCGTTAAGCTAAATGGGAGTGGATTGTGGGTTTTGAAGAAGATCAGGTGAGTTTAGGGTGATTTGGGAGGGAAATGCATAGTTTTGTTTTTTTTTTTCTTCTGATCCAGTTCTTTTTTGGGGTGTTTTTGAGGTGTTTTGGGGTTTCTGTTGCGTTTTGTTGAGTTCCTAATGGGTTTTATGGTGGTTGGGAGTGGACTTTGGGATTTGGAGAAGGTCAGGTAGGTTTAGGGTGGTTTTGGGATTGGATCCATGCTTTTGGGGGATTTTCTTCCAGTTTTGGGGGTTATCCCGTTCTTTTTTGGGGTGTTTTTGACATGTTTTGATGTCTCTGTTGGGTTTTGTTGGGTTTTCTGTTGGCATCTTGGTGGAAAAGGGTAAATTGTGGGTTTTGGAGAACTTCAGGTAGGTTTAGGGGGACTTTTGGGGTGGATTCATGGTATTTGGGGTTTTCTTCTGTTTTTTGGGGTGATCCTGTTCTTTTTTGGGGTGTTTTTGACGTGTTTTGGGGTTGTCCGTTGGGTTTTGTTGGGTTCTTGTTTTTCATCATGTTGGAAAAGTTTAACTTGCGTGTTTTGGAGAACATCAGGTAGGTTTAGTGTCGTTTTGGGGTGGATCTATGTTTTTTGGGGATTTTCTTCCAGTTTTGGGGGTGATTCCGTTCTTGTTTGGGGTGTTTTTGACTTGTTTTGGGGTCTCCATTGGGTTTTAGTTGGATTCTCGTTGGTCCTTAAGGGAAATGGGAGTGGATTGTGGGTTTTGAAGAAAATCAGGTGAGTTTAGGGTGGTTTTGCGGGGAAATTCATAGTTTTTGGTGTTTTTTCTTCTGATTCAGTTCTTTTTTGGGGTGTTTTTGACGTGTTTTGGGGTCTCCGTTGGTTTTTGTTGGGTTCTTGTTGTTCATCATGGTGAAAACGGGTAAATTGTGGTTATTGGAGAACATCCGGTAGGTTTAGGGGGACTTTTGGGGTGGATCAACGGCTTTTAGGGTTTTCTTTCGGTTTTGGGGGTGATCCCGCTTTTTTTTTTTGTGGTGTTTTTGACGTGTTTTGGGGTTTCCGTTGCGTTTTGTTGATTTCCTAATGTGTTTTAAGTTTGTTGGGAGTGGACTTTGGGATTTGGAGAACATCAGGTAGGTTTAGTGTGGTTTTGGGGTGGATCTATGTTTTTTTGGGGTTTTCTTTCTTTTTTAGGGGTTATCCTGTTCTTGTTTGGGGTGTTTTTGACTTGTTTTGGGGTCTCCGTTGGGTTTTAGTTGGATTCTCGTTGGTCCTTAAGGGAAATGGGAGTGGATTGTGGGTTTTGAAGAAGATCAGGTGAGTTTAGGGTGGTTTTGCGGGGAAATTCATAGTTTTTGGTGTTTTTTCTTCTGATTCAGTTCTTTTTTGGGGTGTTTTTGAGGTGTTTTGGGGTTTCCGTTGGGTTTCGTTGAGTTCCTAATGGGTTTTATGGTGGTTGGGAGTGGACATTTGGATTTGGAGAACATCAGGTACGTTTAGAGTGGTTTTGGGATTGGATCCGTGCTTTTTGGGGTTTTCTTTGGTTTTGGGGGTGATCTTGTTCTTGTTTGGGGTGTTTTTGACGTGTTTTGGGTTCTCCGTTGGGTTTCGTTGGGTTTTCCGTGGTCATCATGGTGGAAAAGTGTAAATTGTGGGTTTTGGAGAACATCAGGTAGATTTAGGGTGTTTTTGGGGTGGATCTATGGTGTTGGGGGATTTTGTTCCAGTTTTGGGGTGATCGAATTCATTTTTGGGGTGTTTCTGACGTGTTTTGGGTTCTTCGTTGGGTTTCGTTTGGTTTTCCGTTGTCATCATGGTGGAAAAGTGTAAATTGTGGGTTTTGGAGAACATCAGGTAGGTTTAGGGGGACTTTTGGGGTGGATTCATGATATATGGGGTTTTCTTCTTTTTTTTTTTTTTTTTTTTTGGGGGGGGGGGTGATCCAATTCATTTTGGGGGTGTTTTTGACGTGTTTTGGGGTCTCCATTGGTGTTCCTTGGGTTTTCCGTGGTCATGGTGGTGGAAAATTGTAAATTGTGTGTTTTGGAGAACTTCAGATAGGTTTAGGGGAATTTTGGGGTGGATTCATGGTATTTGGTCTTTTCTTCTGTTTTTTTTTTTGTGTGATCCTGTTCTTTTTTGGGGTGTTTATGACGTGTTTTGGGGTCTCCGTTGGGTTTTAGTTGGGTTCTTGTTGGTCATCATGGTGAAAAAGTGTAAATTGTGGCTTTTGGAGAACATCAGGTAGGTTTAGGGGGACTTTTGGGGCAGAGTCATGTTTTTTGGTGTTTTCTTCTGTTTCTTGGGGTGGTCCCGTTCTTTTTTGGGAAATTTTTGAGGTGTTTGGGGGTCTCCGTTGGGTTTTGTTGTGTACTCGTTGGTCATCGTGGCGGAAAATGGTAAATTGTGGGTTTTGGAGAACATCAGGTAGGTTTAGGGGGACTTTTGGTGTGGATCTATGGCTTTTGGGGTTTTCTTTCGTTGTTGGGGTTGAACCAGTTCTTTTTTGGGGTGTTTTTGACGTTTTTGGGGTCTCCGTTGGGTATTGTTGGGTTCTCGTTGGTCGTTAAGCTAAATGGGAGTGGATTGTGGGTTTTGAAGAAGATCAGGTGAGTTTAGGGTGATTTGGGAGGGAAATGCATAGTTTTGTTTTTTTTTTCTTCTGATCCAGTTCTTTTTTGGGGTGTTTTTGACGTGTTTTGGGGTTTCCGTTGCGTTTTGTTGAGTTCCTAATGGGTTTTATGGTGGGTGGGAGTGGATTTTGGGATTTGGAGAAGATCAGGTAGGTTTAAGGGTTTTCTTGGGGTTAAATCACGTATTTTCTTCTGATCCGGTTTGCTTTTGTGGTGTTTTTGAGGTGTTTTGGGGTTTCTGTTGCGTTTTGTTGAGTTCCTAATGGGTTTTATGGTGGTTGGGAGTGGACTTTGGGATTTGGAGAAGATCAGGTAGGTTTAGGGTGGTTTTGGGATTGGATCCATGCTTTTTGGGGATTTTCTTCCAGTTTTGGGGGTTATCCCGTTCTTTTTTGGGGTGTTTTTGACATGTTTTGATGTCTCTGTTGGGTTTTGTTGGGTTTTCTGTTGGCATCTTGGTGGAAAAGGGTAAATTGTGGGTTTTGGAGAACTTCAGGTAGGTTTAGGGGGACTTTTGGGGTGGATTCATGGTATTTGGGGTTTTCTTCTGTTTTTTGGGGTGATCCTGTTCTTTTTTGGGGTGTTTTTGACGTGTTTTGGGGTTGTCCGTTGGGTTTTGTTGGGTTCTCGTTGGTCATCATTGTGAAAAAGGGTAAATTGTGGGTTTTGGAGAACATCAGGTAGGCTTAGGGGGACTTTTGGGGTGGATCTATGGCATTTGGGTTTTTCTTCTGTTTTTTGGGGAGATCCTGTTCTTTTTTGTTTTTGTTTTTGTTTTTTTTTTTTGACACGTTTTTTGTCTCCATTGGGTTTCGTTGGGTTTTCCATGGTCATCATGGTGGAAAAGGGTAAATTTGTGGGTTTTGGAGAACATCAGGTAGGTTTAGGCTGGTTTTGGGATTGGATCTGTGCTTTTTGGGGATTTTCTTCCAGTTTATGGGTGATTCCTTTCTTTTTTGGGGTGTTTTTGACGTGTTTTGGTGTCTCCTTTTCGGTTTTCGTTTGGTTCATGTTGGTCATCATGGTGAAAATTGTAAATTTTTTTGGGGGGGAATTTTCTTCCAGTTTTGGGGGTGATCCCGTTCTTTTTTGGGGTGTTTTTGACATGTTTTGGGGTCTCTGTTGGGTTTTGTTGGGTTCTTGTTTTTCATCATGTTGGAAAAGTTTAACTTGCGTGTTTTGGAGAACATCAGGTAGGTTTAGTGTCGTTTTGGGGTGGATCTATGTTTTTTGGGGATTTTCTTCCAGTTTTGGGGGTGAATCCGTTCTTGTTTGGTGTGTTTTTGACTTGTTTTGGGGTCTCCGTTTGGTTTTAGTTGGATTCTCGTTGGTCCTTAAGGGAAATGGGAGTGGATTGTGGGTTTTGAAGAAGATCAGGTGAGTTTAGGGTGGTTTTGCGGGGAAATTCATAGTTTTTGGTGTTTTTTCTTCTGATTCAGTTCTTTTTTGGGGTGTTTTTGACGTGTTTTGGGGTTTCCGTTGGGTTTCGTTGAGTTCCTAATGGGTTTTATGGTGGTTGGGAGTGGACATTTGGATTTGGAGAACATCAGGTACGTTTAGAGTGGTTTTGGGATTGGATCCGTGCTTTTTGGGGTTTTCTTTGGTTTTGGGGGTGATCCTGTTCTTGTTTGGGGTGTTTTTGACGTGTTTTGGGTTCTCCGTTGGGTTTCGTTGGGTTTTCCGTGGTCATCATGGTGGAAAAGTGTAAATTGTGGGTTTTGGAGAACATCAGGTAGGTTTATGAGGACTTTTGGGGCAGATTCATGGTTTTTAGGGTTTTCTTCTGTTTTTTCTAGTGATCCAGTGTGTTTTCGGCGTGTTTTTGACGTGTTTTGTGGTCTCCGTTGGGTTTCGTTGGGTTTTCCATGGTCATCATGGTGGAAAAGTGTAAATTGTGGTTTTTGGAGAACTTCAGGTTGGTTTAGGGGGATTTTTGGTGTGGATCTATGTCTTTTGGGGTTTTCTTTCGTTGTTGGGGTTGAACCAGTTCTTTTTTGGGGTGTTTTTGACGTTTTTGGGGTCTCCGTTGGGTTTTGTTGGGTTCTCGTTGGTCGTTAAGCTAAATGGGAGTGGATTGTGGGTTTTGAAGAAGATCAGGTGAGTTTAGGGTGATTTGGGAGGGAAATGCATAGTTTTGTTTTGTTTTTTCTTCTGATCCAGTTCTTTTTTGGGGTGTTTTTGACGTGTTTTGGGGTTTCCGTTGCGTTTTGTTGAGTTCCTAATGGGTTTTATGGTGGGTGGGAGTGGATTTTGGGATTTGGAGAAGATCAGGTAGGTTTAAGGGTTTTCTTGGGGTTAAATCACGTATTTTCTTCTGATCCGGTTTGCTTTTGGGGTGTTTTTGAGGTGTTTTGGGGTTTCTGTTGCGTTTTGTTGAGTTCCTAATGGGTTTTATGGTGGTTGGGAGTGGACTTTGGGATTTGGAGAAGATCAGGTAGGTTTAGGGTGGTTTTGGGATTGGATCCATGCTTTTTGGGGATTTTCTTCCAGTTTTGGGGGTTATCCCGTTCTTTTTTGGGGTGTTTTTGACATGTTTTGATGTCTCTGTTGGGTTTTGTTGGGTTTTCTGTTGGCATCTTGGTGGAAAAGGGTAAATTGTGGGTTTTGGAGAACATCAGGTAGGCTTAGGGGGACTTTTGGGGTGGATCTATGGCATTTGGGTTTTTCTTCTGTTTTTTTTGGGGAGATCCTGTTCTTTTTTGTTTTTTTTGTTTTTTTTTTTTTGACATGTTTTTTGTCTCCATTGGGTTTCGTTGGGTTTTCCATGGTCATCATGGTGGAAAAGGGTAAATTTGTGGGTTTTGGAGATCATCAGGTAGGTTTAGGCTGGTTTTGGGATTGGATCTGTGCTTTTTGGGGATTTTCTTCCAGTTTATGGGTGATCCCTTTCTTTTTTGGGGTGTTTTTGACGTGTTTTGGTGTCTCCTTTTGGGTTTTCGTTTGGTTCATGTTGGTCATCATGGTGAAAAT
>NW_028137744.1:15000-68000 GCF_965140915.1 Aythya marila
CTAACCCTAACCCTAACCCTAACCCTAACCCTAACAGAATTCTAACCCTAACCCTAACTGTATCCCTAATCCTAACCCTAAACCTAACCCTAACCCTAACCCTAAGACCCTAACCCTAACCCTAACAACCCTAACCCTAACCCTAACCCTAACACTACCCCTAACCCTAACCCTAACCCTAAACCTAACCCTTACCCTAACCCTAACCCTAACCCTAACCCTAACCCTAACCCTAACAGAATTCGAACCCTAACCCTAACCCTAACGGTATCCCTAACCCTAACCCGAACCCTAACTCTAAACCTAAGACCCTAACCCTAACCCTAACCCTAACCCTAACCCTAACAGAATTCTAACCCTAACCCTAACCGTATCCCTAATCCTAACCCTAACCCTAACCCTAACCCTAACCCTAACCCTAACCCTAACCCTAACCCTAACCCTAACCCTAACCCTAACCGTAAGACCCTAACCCTAACCCTAACCCTAACCCTAACCCTAACCCTAACCCTAACCCCTAACCCTAACACTAACCCTAACCCTAACCCTAACCCTAACCCTAACCTTAACCCTAACCCTAACCCTCTAACCCTAACCCTAACGCTTACCCTAATCCTTACCCTACCCTTATCCTTACCATTACTCTATCCTTTACCCTAACTCTTAACCCTAACCCTAACCCTTACCCTAACCCTTACCATAAACCTAACGCTTTGCCTAAACCTAAACCTTATCCTCACCCTCAGCCTTACCCTAACCCTTACCCTTAGCCTTACCCTAACACTTACCCTTGCCCTAACCCTTACCCGTACCCTAATCTGAACCCAAACCCTAACCCTAATACTCTCACCCTAACCCTTACTCTAACCCTAACCACAACCCCAACCCCTAACCCCTAACCCTCACCCTAACCCTCTAAACCTACCCCTAACCTATCCCTAACCCTAACCCTCTAAGCCTAACCCTAACCCTCTAAGCCTAACAATAACCCCCAACCCCAACCCTCACCCGAAACCCTAACTCTAGCCCCAGCCCTAGCCCCTAACCCTAGTTCCCGAGAACTACATCTCCCGGTATGCTCTGGGCATTCAACATGGCCTCCCGGAAGTCCCGAATCCGAAAACTACATCTCCCGGCATGCTCTGGGCACACAACATGGCCTCCCAGTGCCGGAAAACTACACCTACCAGCATTCCCCGCACAGCCAGCATGGCCAATCACAGGCCGAGTGCTCGAGAACTGCATTTACCAGCACTCACTGGAACCCTCACCGCCCTTACAAAAAAAGCCTCAAGCCCTAACATCCAAAAAACCTCGAAACCCCTACAGACCTAACCCAAACTATTTACCACACTAAACCCCTGAAGACCTATGCCTAAAACCCCCAACCCAAAATCTTAGGATGCTCAAAACCCAAACCCAACCCAAAACGTTAGGAATGCTCAAAGCCCTAGCCCAAAAACTTAGGGCGCTCCAAACCCTAACCCCAAAACATTAAGACGCAAAAAACCCTAACCCAAAAACTTAGGGTAATACACCATAAATGTTTGCTCATTGTCTTTTGTATTATAAAAACAAGGAGTTCTGTTTGAGGAGCGGGAGTTGCGAAAGCTCCCTGCTGAAGTAAGGAGCTGCATAATGCTTGCCTAGACATTATGAAAATTCTTTTGCTTAACGTAACAAAAAATAGACCCCCCAACCCATTCTCCTTCTGCATCTCAGTTGCCTCTTTTGTTCAAAGACACTGTTGCAAAGCTCATGTAACCATCTCCTGATAAGTTGCTAAAGTAGTGTATCGACATACATGCCTTCCTGTCTAACGCTGGGCCAACATGACCAAATAATAAAAGAAGTTGAACCACAACGCCGAGGAAGACTACGGCCTTCATCTTCACAACCACCAGAGGGACAGAGACGACCCCCTAGCAACAGTGCGCGCAGTCGCAGAATATACCAGGATGTGCTGCGTAATCCCGGAATTAGCAAAATATAAATAAAAAGGGACTCTGGCGGGGGTGAGGTGCGTGCCGTTGGCGGAGCTGAGACTCCCCGGCCGCCCAGTGCTGTTTTGCTTGATGTTTGCTCACTCAATAAATTCCTTTCTATGATTAATACAATGCTCTATGAAAATTAATTAAGGGGGCAACTTATAACACTTTGGACGCTCAAAACCCTATCCCGAAAACATTAGGACGCTCCAAACTCTATCCAGAAAACTTAGGACTCTCCAAACCCTATTCCAAAAACTTAGGACGCTCAAAACCCTATCCTGGAAACATTGAGATGCTCAAAACCCTTTCCCGAAAACTTAGGATGCTCCAAACCCTATCCTGGAAACATTAAGATGCTCAAAACCCTAACCCAATTACTTAGGATGCTTGAAAGCCTATCCCAAAAAATTAGGGCACACAAAAGCCTAACCCCAAAAATTAAGATGCTCAAAATCCAAACCCCCAAAATTAGGATACTCAAAACCCTGGACCTGGAGAAACTAACCTGAAAAAACAAAACAAAACAAAACAAAAAAAAAGATCTTAAAACCCTAACCGTAAATAACTGACCAAAAATAAAACCTTAAGACTCTAACCCTAAAAAACATATCAACACTACAACCCAAAAAACTCTAATACCCTAACACGCTAACCCTGAAACCCTTAAAACCCTAACCCCCAAATCCTTAAAACCCTAACCGTTAAAACTCCAACCCTAAAAACCTTAAAATCCTAAACATAAACCCTGAAACCCCTTACCCTGAAACCCAACCCTAGTGCCCAATCCCTGAAACCTTAAAACCCTGAATCAATCTGTAGCAAATAGCATAGGCTGAGTCGAGGATCTCAGTACAGTAGCATTATTATTCGAGATTACAATGGCGGGTGTCCCACAAGCAGGAGGGTGCCTACTAATTCCATACACAGTTTATACACTTTTTTTTTCTGCCGAGGACCGGGACCCTCCCGACCCTCCCCTGTTTCCCCTTTAACTGTGCTATTCAAGGTTCATAATCTAGCTGGTGCTTCACAGAAAATACACAGCTGCTGGCCTGTTACAAGTCACATTTCTTTTGAGGTTTTTACTCTTTGAGGTGGTAGTTTCTTACGCCGTGATTTCCACCTAATTGCTGTAAGGATTCTGGTTGTCTGCGTTTTACAAGGTTGTCTGTTATAATAAATAAAAGTCCCAAATAGGATTACAATCAAAGTTTACAATTCACTGAATGAATAGAGGTAAGCAAACAGTGCTGGGTACGCCGGGAGTCTCTGCTCCACCAAGACGCGCACCAGTTATACACCAGTTACCTCCCTTAAGAGATATAGAGAAGCCCTCTCAGATACTTCCGTCCTGCTTCTCCTGCATGTGGCCGGAGGTCGGTCTAATTCTGGTGCTGTTGGTGGTGGAAGCTGGGGCAACGGTGGTACTGGTGGCGATACCACAGCCACCGGAGGGGGAGCCGCCGGGGGTGGATTGTTAGGATATGGAGGTGGTAGCTTATCCAACGGCTCACGTTTATCTTCTTTTTCTTTTTCATGTTCTTCTTGTTCTTCAAATTTCTTACCTGCTTTTAGTGTAAATATTGAGGCTGGAAAAGGACGTGAAGTCCTCCTGATCCATAATCCTGCATAATCGCTTTCTTCCTGGCTAAAAGCTTCCTTTGAATTAACATGGATATTTAAGGCCTGGCAAATCCAGTCTTCGAAGGTTCCAAAAACAGGCCAAAAGACATGTAGTCTTAAAGGCTCCTTTGGCCATTCTGTCACATAATACTGGACCATTTTTAATTTACTTTTTCCTTTTCTGGGGTCCCTATCATTCCAATTTCTAATCGTTATTCCTAATGGACTTTCTGGTGGTATGACTGGTAATTTGCTCCCTTTCTTCTGGTCTCTGGTCTTTGATTTTGTCTGACCCATCTAGGAATTTTACTATGGCAATTCCCATAGCCCTTGGTTACCTTAGTAAGAGTGTCTTGCAGGGGGTCGAGGACCTATCACACACCCACAAGTCCTATAGGAATCCCTTCGGTCCTTCACCGGCCAAGTCCCTCGCGGGAGATTGGAACCGCGGTTAGAAGACCTCCACAATCGCTTCGGAACTAAGTTCCATCTCAGTCACACTCTTACACACACAGGCAACCGAACCCCACCCAACCGAACGGTATACGCTTTAAATGCTTACGACTCCGTCATCTTCGTTCGGATCTTCACACACACAATTATGGGCAAAATATAGTGCTGCAGCTGGCAAGGGAGCTGAAAAAAAGAATCAGAAACTTTGCTTACCTTTATTCAGGTTTAAGATGCCATTAGTTCCGACCTGACTCAAACAGCAGCCACCAAATGGTGGGGGTGCCTCTCCTAGATCAAACCAGAAATCAGGAACCAAAGCCCTCCCGGACGAGAGCCCACTTGTAATAAATGACTGGGTCCCAAATAGGATTGCAATTGAAATTTACAATTTATTAAATGAATAGAGGTAAGCAAGCAGCGCTGGGTGCGCCAGGAGTCTCTGCTCCACCAAGACGCACACAAGTTACATTAGGCGGCTGGTTTTTATGCTGCTAGGCTAATACATATTCATTACTACTTCTACAAAACGCAGGGTTATTCTAATTAGTTCCCAGAATCCAAACCCTCCCACTGGTGCAGGCGTTATCAGTCTCCGGTGGTCCCTCTGGGGGCCGCTCGTACTGAAGGCTCGTAGTCTTCCTCCCAGGCTTTTCTCTTGTCCATCTCCTTTGTCCATCTTGGCTGGATGGCAGACACTTGCATAGTGTCCCATGCAACAGTTGTAATAGTTAGCAGTTATTCTGAAACCCCTTTGTTCTCTTATCCTCTATTGACCGGAATTGCTGGACCATTCCTTTGCAAGATTCAAGAACTATATATATTAACCACTCTGGTTTTCTCAGACTTTTCATCATATCATGCGGCCCTAGCATTGTTCCATATTGACACGAATCAGATGAACTCATTTCACACTGTTAAGCTGTCTTATCACTGCAAGCATATCTCAATACCACCTTCCTTCCCTCTACAGGATGTAACTGCGCAAAAACAACATTTTTATTCCCACAACCTTGATCCCCTTACCCTGAAATCCTTATTCCCCTTAAACCTAACAACTCTAACCACAACCCTAACCCTTATTATCAACCCCCTAACGCTAATGACACTGACCTTAATCCAAACCCCAAACTGCCCCTAACCCCAGACAACCAACAACGAAACACACACACACAAAGATGGAAACTACAAAAAAGGCAAAACCCACGATACAGGCCCCAAATCACAAATACGCAACCAAAATGCTACAGAAAAGCCCCAGATGCAGGCCCCAAATGCTACTGCTAGGCCTCAAAAGCTCAAGATGCATCCCAAAGCAAAAATGCAGACCCCAAACGTTACAGAAAAGCCCCCAAACCCAGGCTGCACAAGTCTACAAGCAGGCCCCAAACTGCCAACAGAAGCAGGCACCAACCACACCCAGATGCAGACCCCAACTGCCCACAAGCAGCTCCTACCCCACCACCCCCTCCCAAGAACTGGACTCCACCCAGACACTGGCCCAAGACCCGGGCCCGCCCCCCGCCATCCCCCCTACCCTCCCCCCCGACACAGGTGTACAAGCAGCTCACAACCCGCCCCTTCAGAGACCGGTCCCACTCCCCCCCCCCCTCCCCAAGACATGGGATGCGGAGGTGTACAACCAACTCCCAACTCCCTCCCCCTCAAAGGGAGGCCCCAAAGACCCCCAAATGGAGGCTCCTAGAGTGAACAAGCACCTCCCAACTCCCCCAGGCACAGGCCCACCCCCCCCCCCCAAACACAGGCCACAGAGGTGTATAAACAGCCCAGACCCCCCTCCAAGACCATGGCCCCTATAGTGTACAAGCAGCTCCCAACCACCCACAGATGCAGGCCCCAACCCTTTTCAAAAGGGAGGCACCTAGAATGCATGAGCAACTCCCAACCCCCCTCAAATAAAGACCCCAAAAGTGTACAAGTAGCTCCCCCCCAGAGACAGGACCCAAAGGTGTACAACCAGTTCCCAACACCCCTGAGACACAGGCCCCAACCCCCTCCCCAGACACAGGGACCCAAATTCTACAAGCAGCTCCCAACCCCTGCCAGGCACGCCCCCTACCCTATACAAGCAGCTCCCAACCCTCCCCCCCCCCCCCGAGGGAGGCCCCCAAGCCCCCCACAAACACAGGCCCCTACAGTGTACAGGCAGCTCCCAGCCACCCCCAGATGCTGGCCCCAAAGTTGTACAAACAGCTCCCAGCCACCCTGCAGAAACAGATTCCTACATTGTACAAGCAGTTCCCAGCCCGCTAGACACAGGCCCTGACCCCCCACACATGCAGGCCCCAAAGGTGTACAAGCAGCTCCCACCCCTCCCCCAGACGCAGGTCCCAAGCCCCCCCCCCCCCAAACACAGGCCCCTACAACCAGCACCTAATCCTAAAATTTAATTATTAAATTAAAGCCAGGAGAGAAACCCGTTAAGGTTAAGTAATATCCTTTGAGGATAGAAGATAGGAAAGGAATTAAAGAGATAATTGATCAGTTTTTACAGTATGGATTATTGATTGAATGCGAATCAGAATCCAATGCACCCATATTGCCAATTAAAAAGGCAGATGAAAAAGCTATAGGCTAGTTCAGGATTTGAGGGCCATAAATAAAATCACTGAGGATATACATCCAGTAGTGGCAAACCCTTATACTTTGCTGACTAAATTAAAGAATAGTCAAGTCTGGTTTACCGTACTGGATTTAAAAGACGCCTTCTTCTGCCTAGGCTTAGCCACAGAAAGCCAAAACCTATTCGCCTTTGAATGGGAAAATCCCGATTCGGGCAGAAAGACGCAGCTTACGTGGACATTACTACCTCAAGGATTCAAGAATAGCCCCACTATTTTTGGAAACCAATTAGCAAGGGAACTCGAAACATGGATACCTCCGGACACTGAAGGTGCTTTGTTACAATATGTAGATGATCTCTTAATAGCTACCGAGACTAAAGGGAGTTGTATTCAATGGACTATAAGTCGTCTTAATTTTCTGGGTTTAAATGGATATCAAGTCTCTTGACAGAAAGTCCAGCTGGCTCAACAAAGTGTGACCTATCTGGGATTTGACATTTCGGAAGGACAACGAGAACTAGGAACTGAACATCAGGAAGTCATTTGCCGGACTCCAGAACCTCAAATGGTAAAGGAGCTACAAAGCTTTTTAGGAATGACAGGTTGGTGTCGCCTTTGGATTTATAATTATGGACTATTGGTAAAGCCTCTATGTGAATTGATAAAGATTAACCAGTCAAAGTTAGTCTGGACTGGAGAAGCACAAAAAGTCTTTAAACAACTTAAACAAGAATTGATGATTTTGAAATATCAAGCAATATTGGTAGAACAGGACGACGTGGAAATTGTGATAATTCATATTGTGAATCTAGCCTCTTTTCTTAGTGATGCTCCGGCACAAGCTGTGATTCACGATTGTTTAGAAACTCTAGAGACTGTGTATTCCAGCCGACCAGACCTTAAGGAGGAGCCCATGGAAGATGCGGAAGAAACTTGGTTCACGGATGGGAGCAGTTTTGTTACGCAAAGACAACGTAAAGCTGGATATGCTATAACAACTACTCAGCAGGTAATCGAGTCTAAGCCTTTACCCCCTGGAACATCAGCTCAAAAGGCGGAGATAGTTGCTCTCACGAGAGCATTGGAACTGGCAGCGGGAAAAAGGGTAAATATTTGGACAGATTCTAAATATACATTCGGCGTGGTACATGCTCATGGAGCAATTTGGAAAGAACATGGATTGCTGACCGCTCAGTGAAAACACAAAGTATGCTGAAGAAATTTTAAAATTGTTAGAGGCTGTAAAACAACCAGAAAAGGTAGCTATCATGCATTGTCAGGGACACCAAAAGGGGAACAGCGATTTTGAAATTGGAAAATCGATTGGCAGAGGCTAAGCAGGCAGCTGAAATAACTGAGGTGAAGGCATTGTCTTTGATACCAGACGGTAAAATCCAAACTATATCCAAATTATACAAAAGAAGACTTAAAATTAATTGAAGATTTGAAAGGTAAAATGAAACCAGATGGATGAGTATATTTAAAAGATAACCCCATAGTAATACCCTCTAGTTTGACATGGCCCATAGTTCTTACAGAACACAATAAAACGCATTGGGGAGCTGGCACACTGCATAAGAGCCCGAGTCAGACATTAGTGGGACGATATGATAAAACAAGTAACTCAACAATGTAGCATTTGCTTACACAATAACCCCAATACCAAGGATAGAATAAAATTTGGAATAATCGGTAAAGGAAATTATTCGGGGCAACAGTGGCAAATTGATTTTTCAGAACTCCCTAGAAAAGGGGGGTATCATTATTTACTGGTTCTGACTGACACGTTTTCAGGAAGGCCTGAAGCCTTTCCCTGTCGAACAAACAAAGCAAGAGAAGTGGTTAAAGTCTTGTTAAATGAAATAATACCATGCTTTGGGATTCTAGTAGCAATGTCTTCTGATAGAGTTTCACATTTTTGTGCACAAGTGGTAGAACAGATAAGTAAGATCCTAAAGATAGATTGGCAACTGCATACTCCTTATAGACCACAGGCAAGTGGACAGGTAGAAAAAATGAACCATTTAATTAAACAATAAATAGCTAAAATTGGATAAGAAGCTAATTTGTCATGGCCTCAATCCCTCCCTTTAGCATTACTTGGAATTAGAGTCAAACCTAGAATAAAAGGGAATTTGAGTCCCTTCAAAATCTTATATGGAAGGCCGTAGCAATTTCTATTTAGTGGAGAGGACCTAATGCAGTTAGGATCAGAATATTTATATGCTTATATAACTGAACTTCAGAAACAATTAAATAAAGTACATACATTTGTTTTAGGGACCAGGGCTAGAGGGTTGGATCAACCGATCCACCCCTTTAAGCTCGGGGATTATATATATATAAAGACTTTTTCAGGACAACCCGTGCAGGAAAAGTGGAAGGAAAGTGGATGGGAGCATACCAAGTATTACTGACAACACACACCGCCATTAAGATTAAGAAGCAAGCAGCTTGGATCCACAATTCAAGGGTGAAGAAGGTCCCGGCGAGGATATAGACCAGCACTCCAATTGGACCAACAAAATTACGGTTTTCCAGATCCTAATGATTGCAGGGGTGCGGTTCTCGGATTTGGGGTGGGCAACTTGGGATGAGAACTTACACCTGACCTTAATACAAACAATTTCTCAAGTAACTAATAAGACGAACTGTTGGGTATGCACCCATCTGCCACAGCATGGGAATAAGGGTGTATCGTTAATCGGGATTCCCTTGCCTGCAAACTTATCTTGGACTAATTTGTGGGAAAACACATCTTGGGGTCGAAAATATTAAGAAGTTTTGGAACTAGAAGTGAGTAGCTTCATGCCGTTAGAATCCTATTATGTATGTGTACAAAGGTGTAACCCGCCTAAGGGTATAGGAAAACAGCATTGTATAAATACGGATACTACTTATGTGGGAAATCAGACATCTTGTAATTGAACAATTGATATTAGTACGACTAGCGGCTGGGCAAATTCAACCAGCTGGACGGTTCCAAAAGGAAAAGGGTGGTATTGGCTATGCAATGATACAGCCCGTAAGGTCTTGCCTGAGAATTGGAAGGGAACTTGCACTCTTGGAGCGGTAGTCCCCAATATGACAGTACATGATGTAGTGCCTCAAGGTTACATGAGAAATCATATCCGGAGAATCAGATGAAAAATTAACAATCCATTGGTAGAGAGACACACCCCTTTTCATAGTTTTGTGTGATGGTTTGTCACATGGTTAGGAGTGAGTGAATTGGAAAAGGCAATAGCTAATATTTCTGCAATTATAGAGAAGTTAGAAAACAAAATTCTGGATGCTATGAAGGCTCAACAAGAAGAGATATCTAGTTTATCACAGGTAGTATTACAAAAGCAGATGACCCTAGACTTGTTACTGGCCACTCAAGGGGGAGTCTGTACAGTAATAAACACAAGCTGTTGTATGTATGTAGATCAGAGTGGAAGGATCTCTACCGACCTGGAAGAAATATGGAAGCAGACCAGGATCCTACATGAGATCAGTAAAGATGATCTTTCATGGAGTTTTAGTGAACTATGGAATAAGTTAACCTCCTGGTTGCCCAATTTCCAATGGTTGAAACAAGTATTCATTGCTCTAATCGTATTAGTAGTGTTAGGAATATTTGTGTGCATGTTGTTTAGATGCCTGCTTTGTTGTGTTACTGTAAATAAAGAAAGTATCTGATGCAAAAGAATTTGCATGGGAAAAGAAAAGGGGGGATTGATTAAGGAGGTATTGGGGAGGCATTGGGGAGGCAAGGACAATCCCCAGACATGGACTGTATATCTCAAAACAAGACACTGAAACTCATGATAAGGAAGCGGCAGACGGACAGAGAAACAAACGTAAGGACTATAAATCTCAAAACTGGACATTGGAATTCATTATAAAGATACAACAAACGGAAGAATTGGCAACAACCAGCTCTCGCAATTAAGAAACATGCCAATTCAGCAGATTCTTGACCAAAGGTGAAAAGTACACTGTGAGGAAGACTCGGGGTCTTCCTCCCAGAGACCCCTGCCCACGTCCCAAAGACCCCTGCCCACAATTCTTGGAAGGCTCTACGCAGGCGCAAGGTGCCAAAAGGCTAATTAGCATAAGAAGCGAGGGAAGGCGGGGATAGGTAATGCATATGTATAGGTGCTTGTAGAATATTGATAGATTGATTGTATAAATTCAAGACTGCTTTCCGCTTTAGGTATTCACGATAGGTGGAGAGATCCCCCGTGCATCCAGCGCTGCAATAAAGAATATACCACTTAAAGGAATTTCGGCTTCGATCTTTGAATCACAACCCCCCTCAAATACAGACCCCAAAAGTGTACAAGTAGCTCCCCCCCAGAGACAGGACCCAAAGGTGTACAACCAGTTCCCAACACCCCTGAGACACAGGCCCCAACCGCCCCCCCAGACACAGCGACCCAAATTCTACAAGCAGCTCCCAACCCCTGCCAGGCACGCCCCCTACCCTATACAAGCAGCTCCCAACCCTCCCCCCCTGCCCCGAGGGAGGCCCCCAAGCCCCCCACAAACACAGGCCCCTACAGTGTACAGGCAGCTCCCAGCCACCCCCAGATGCTGGCCCCAAAGTTGTACAAACAGCTCCCAGCCACCCTGCAGAAACAGATTCCTACATTGTACAAGCAGTTCCCAGCCCGCTAGACACAGGCCCTGACCCCCCACACATGCAGGCCCCAAAGGTGTACAAGCAGCTCCCACCCCTCCCCCAGACGCAGGTCCCAAGCCCCCCCCCCCCCCCAAACACAGGCCCCTACAACCAGCACCCAACCCCCTACCCCCGATGCCAGGCCCAAAGGTGTAGAAGCAGCTCCAAACCTCCTCCCTCAACCCAGGCTCCAACAGTGTACAAGCACCTCCCAACCAACCCTCCCCTTCCCCCCCGCCCCCCGACACAGGCTCCAAAGGAATACAAAGAGCTCCCACCCCTCCCCCAGATGCAGGTCTCAACCCCCCCCCGCCCCCAGAAGCAGGCCCCAAAGGTGTAGAGTCAGCTCCCAACCCCCTCAATGCCGGCCCCAAGGGTCTACAAGCAGCTCCCCCCTTGCCCCCAGATACCGGCCCCCAGACACAGACCCCAAAAGCCTAATCACAGGCCCTGAACTCTAGAGGCAGGCTCCAAAACCCAGGACAAAGCCCCAGTGGTTCGAGACAGGGCCCAAATCCCAGACACAGGCCCCAAACGCTAAACATATGCCAAAAAAAGTATTAGTGCTGGTGCCAAATGTTACAGACAGGCCCAAAAGCCCGAGATGCTCAAGGCTGAGACGTAACTTGGCTTTCTGAATTACTGGAAAGCAGCTTTCATTCTCAGATAATTGTGTGCAGGCTAGATAGGATGGGGCTTCAGGCACCTCTTCACCTGAGGAAACACACTGCCATCAGGCACCGCTGTGCCAGACAAGCTTGTTCTGCTAGAACACCCTACTCAGATGCACTGTGGCATTCAAGTGAACTGCTTTCATGCAAATATAAGGACTGATGTTACAACCCACCTTGCCTGTGGCACCTGATGAACAGAAGAGTAAGCCACCGCAGCGCTTCAAAACCATCCCTGCACGTGCCGCTCCTTGTCGCTCTCTGGCCTTATCTCATATCCTTATCCACTTCTGTGGAGAGCCTGCCACGGCACCTGCAAAGCAAGACGGACACCTTTCATAGTCACCTTGTGCTACTTGGTCGTTCTGCTCCAACCCAGCTCATGACCAGCCCCTCTTCTTACACAGCTCTTCAGAGTGCAGTTTGCTCCTTTGAGCCTGTGCGAGACACCTGTGAAAGAAAAAGAAACGCATAGGCCGATGCAGCATCCAAAGACACAGCACAACTAGGTAAGTTACTCTCATCTGCTCCCTTACCTCTGCCGCTTACCAGCCCCCGAGGCAGATGCTTCAATCTACCCTCTTCAAACAGCTACAACACCTCTAAAAGACAAAGAGGGGATGCTTAGAGGAACAGTGAGACCTACAACACAACAACTGCTACATCTGTTCCTCACTCACCTTGCCAGAGGCAGCTCTGCGTGTGACGTCCCAGGTTGTACACTGCGTTACCTAACCCTTACCGTAACCCTTACCCTAACCCTTCTCACCCTTACCATTACCCAAATCCTTACCTTTACTTTTTCCTTACCCTTACTCTTTCCTTTAACCATAACCTTACCCTTACCCTATACCTTACTCCAACCCTTCCCCTTACCTTCCCCTTCCCCTTCCCCTTAACCTAACCCTAAACCTTAAACCTTACCGTAAACCTTACCCTTTCTGCTACACTTACCCTTAGCGTAAATCTAAACCTTACACTTACCCTTAGCCTAACCCTCACCCTTACCATTACCCATACCCTTATTCTTACTCTTATCCTAACCCTTTCCTTTACACTTACGGTTACCATTAACCTTACCCTTACCCTAACACTTATCCTTAACCTAACCCTTACCCTAAACCTTACACTTACTCTTAACATTAACCTTACCCTTAACCTTTAGCTAATACTTAATCTTACGTTTTTCTCACCCTAACCCTATAATTAACCATAACCATTACCCTAACACTTAACCTTACCCTTACAATAAGCCACACAACAACACTTAAATGTACACTTACGCTTAAACTTGCCCTAGCAATTACTCGTACAATTAAAATATTAATTAATTAAATTAAAAAATTTTAATTTAAAATAAATTGAATTAAAAAAATTAAATACCATTATCCTTATACCTTATCCTTAACCCTCACCCTTATCATTACCAATACCCTTACTCTTACACTTATTCTTCTACATACAACTTACCCTTTTCCTAACACTTAACCCTAACCTAACTCTAACCCTAAACCTTACCTGAACCCTTTCCAGTACCATTACATTAACCCTTACCCTTAACCTAAACCTTACACTTGCTCTTAACCTTAACCTAATACTTACCTTTACGTTTTCCTCACACTAACCCTAAAATTAACCCTAACCATTACCCTAACAGTTACCCCTAACCTAACCCTTACTCTAACACTTACAGTGACCCGTACACTTAAACATACCCTTACACTTACTCTTACCCTAACCCTTACCCTTATCATAACCCATACTCTAACACATACTTCCACCCGTACCCTTACGCTTTCCGTTACCCTAACTCTTACCCTTACCCTTACCCTTACCCTTACCCTTACCCTTACCCTTACCCTTACCCTTACCCTTACCCTTACTCTTACCCTATCCCTTACCCAATCCCTTACCCTATCCCTTACCCTTAACCTAACCCTAAACCTTACCCTTATCCTAACACTTACCCTTACCGTAAAAATTACCCTTTCTGCTACACTTACCCTTAGCCTAAATCTAAACCTTACACTTAACCTTAGCCTAACCCTCACCCTTACCATTACCCATACCCTTATTCTTACTCTTACCCTAACCCTTACCTTTACACTTACGGTTACCATTAACCTTACCCTTACCCTAACACTTATCCTTAACCTAACCCTTACCCTAAACCTTACCCCAACCCTTACCCTGACCCTTACATTAACCCTAACCCTTACCCTAAACCTTACACTTACTCTTAACCTTAACCTTAGCTGTAACCTAATACTTACCCTTACGTTTCCCTCACCCTAACCCTAAAATTAACCCTAACCATTACCCTAACACTTAACCTTACCCTAACCCTAAAATTACTCGTACAATTACCCTTACGCTTACCCTTACCCTTAACCTAAGCCTAAACCATACAGTAAACCTTACCCTTTCTGCTACACTTACCCTTAGCCTAAATCTAAACCTTACTCTTACCCTTAGCCTAATCTTTACCCTTAACCTAACCCTAACCCTAAACCTTATCCCAGCCCTTACCCTGACCCTTACATTAACCCTAACCCTTACCCTATAACTTACACTTACTCTTAACCGTAACCTTACCCTTAACCATTACCCTAACACTTACCCTTACGTTTCCCTCAACCTAACCCTAAAATTAACCCTAACCATTACCCTAACACTTACCCTTACCCTAACCCTAACCGTAACTCTAACCCTTACTGTAACCCTTACCCTGACCCGTACCCTTACACTTACCCTTACCCTAAGCCTTTCCCTTACCATGACCCATACCCTAACACGTACTTGTAGCCTTAACCTTACCGTTCCCCTTACCCTTACCTTTACTGTCTCCGTTACCCTTACACTTACACTTAACATAAACCTTAACCTTAACCTAAACCTTATCATAAGCCATACAACAACACTTACATGTAAATTTACGCTTGACTTACCCTAGCAATTACTCGTACAATTACCCTTAACCTTACTATTAAGCTAACCCTAAACCTTACCCTTATCCTAACACTTACCCTTATCCTAAACCTTACCCTTTCTGCTGCACTTACCGTTTGCCTAATTCTAAATCTTACCCTAACCCTCACCCTTACCTAAATCTAACCATTACCCTAACCTTCACTCTTACCCTTACCATTATACTTACTTTTACCCTTAACCTAAACCTTACCCCAACCGTTACCCTGACCCTTACATTAACCCTAACCCTTACGCTAACCCTAACCCTAACCCTAACCCTAACCCTAACCCTAACCCTGACCCTGACCCTGACCCTGACCCTAACCCTAACCCTAACCCTAACCCTAACCCTTACTCTAAACCTAACCCTTAACCTAAACCTTACACTTAATCTTATCTTTAACCTTACCCTTAAACTAATACATACCCTTACGTTTCCCTCATCATAACCCTAAAATTAACCGTAACCATTACCCTAACACTTATACTTACCTAACCCTAAACCTTACTCTAACTTTTACCCTGAGCCAGAACCTTAGACTTGCCCTTCCCCTTCCCCTTACTAATACCGTTACCATAACCCTTACCCATACACTTACAGTTACCATTAACCTTATTCTTACCCTAACACTTACCCTTACCCTATCCCTTACACTTATCTTATCCATACAAATTACGCATTCCCTAACACTTAACCTTAACCTAACCCTAACCCTAAACCTTACCTGAACCCTTACTCTGACCCTTACATTAACCCTTACCCTAAAACTTACACTTAACCTTAACCTTACCCTTAACCTTAACCTAATACTTACCCTTACTTTTCCCTCACCCTAACCCTAAAATTAACCCTAACCATTACCCCAACACTTACCCTTACCCTAACCCTTACCCTTACCATAACCCATACTCTAACACATACTTCTACCCGTACCCGTACCCTTACGGTAACTCTTACCCTTACCGTAACCCTTACCGTTACCGTTACCGTGGCCCTTACCCTTACCCTTACCCTTACCCTTACACTTTCCCTTTCCCTTTCCCTTACCCTTACCCTTACCCTAACCCTAAATCTTACCCTTATCCTAACACCCTTACCGTAAACCTTACCCTTTCTGCTACACTTACCCTTAACGTAAATCTAAACCTTACACTTACCCTTAGCCTTACCCTCACCCTTACCCTTACCCATACCCTTATTCTTACCCTTTCCCTAACCCTTACCTTTACACTTACGGTTACCATTAACCTTACCCTTACCCTAACACTTATCCTTAACCTAACCCTTACCCCTACCCTTACCCTGACCCTTACATTAACCCTAACCCTTACCCTAAACCTTACACTTACTCTTAACCTTAACCTTACCCTTAACATTAACCTAATACTTACGCATACGTTTTCCTGACTTTAACCCTAAAACTAACCCTAACCATTACCCTAACACTTAACCTTACCCTAACCCTAACCCTAACCCTTACTCTAACCCTTACCCTGACCTGTACCCTTACACTTACCCTTACCCTTATACTCACCCTAATTCTTACCCATACCATAACCCATACCCTAACACATATTTGTACCCTTAACCTTACCGTTACCCTTAACCTTACCCTTACCCTTACTCTATCCCTTACCCTTACGCTTACCCTTAATATAAACCTTACCCTTGACCTTACCCTTACCATAAGCCATACAACAACACTTACATGTACACTTACATGTACACTTACGCTTACACTTACCCTAGCAATTCCTCGTACAATTACCCTTACCCTTACCCTTAACCGAAGCCGAAACATTAAACCTTACAGTAAACCTTACCCTTTCTGCTACACTTACCCTTAGCCTAACCCTCACCCTTACCCTTACCCATACTCTTATTCTTACCCTTACCCTAACCCTTACCTTTACACTTACGGTTACCATTAACCTTACCCTTACCCTAACGCTTATCCTTAACCTAACCCTTACCCTAAACCTTACCCCAACCCTTACCCTGACCCTTACATTAACCCTAACCCTTACCCTAAATCTTACACTTACTCTTAACCTTAACCTTAGCTGTAATCTAATACTTACCCTTACGTTTCCCTCACCCTAACCCTAAAATTAACCCTAACCATTACCCTAACACTTACCCTTACCCTAACCCTTACTGTAACCCTTACAATGAACCATACGCTTACACATACCCTTACCCTTACTCTTACTCTACCCTTACCCTTACCATAGCCCATACTCTAACACATACTTCTACCCTTAACCTTACTGTTACCCTTACCCTTACTCTATTTGTTACTCTTACGCTTATCCTTAACATAAAACTTACTCTTAACCTTACCCTTACCATAAGCCATAGAACAACACTTACATGTTCACTTACGTTTCCACTTACCCTGGCAACTACTCGTACAATTAACCTTACCCTTACCCTTACCAAACCATTACCCTTACCCTTAACCTAATCCTCAACCTTACACTTATCCTAGCACTTACCCTTACCGTAATCCTTACCCTTTCTGCTACACTTACTCTTTGCCTAATTCTAAACCTTACCCTACACTCACCCTTACCCTTATCATAATGCTTACATTAACCCTTAACCTAAACCTTACCCCAACCCTTACCCTGACCCTTACATTAACGCTAACCCTTACCCTAAACCTTACACTTACTCTTAACCTTAACTTTACTCTTAACATTAACCTAATACTTACGCATATGTTTTCCTGACTTTAACCCTTAAATTTACCCTAACCATTACCCTAACACTTAACCTTACCCTAACCCTAAAATTACTCGTACAATTACCCTTACCCTTACCCTTAACCTAAGCCTAAACCTTACAGTAAACCTTACCCTTTCTGCTACACTTACCCTTAGCCTAAATCTAAACCTTACACTTACCCCTACTGTAACCCTCACCCTTATCATTACCAATACCCTTACTCTTACCCTTACCCTAACCCTTCTCCTTACACTTACTGTTACCTTTAACATTACCCTTACCCTAACACTTACACTTATCCTTATCCATGCCCTTACCCTTACCCTAATCTTTACCCTTAACCTAACCCTAACCCTAAACCTTACCCCAACCCTTACCCTGACCCTTACATTAGCCGTAACCCTTACCCTAAAGCTTACACTTACTCTTAACCTTAACCTTACCCTTAACCATTACCCTAACACTTACCCTTACGTTTCCCTCACCCTAAGTCCTAAAATTAACCCTAACCATTACCCTAACACTTACCCTAACCCTTACCCTAACCCTAACCCTAACCCTTACTCTAACCCTAACCCTTAACCTAAACCTTACACTTAATCTTAACTTTAACCTTACACTTAATCTTAACTTTAACCTTACCCTTAAACTAATACATACCCTTACGTTTCCCTCATCATAACCCTAAAATTAACCGTAACCATTACCCTAACACTTATCCTTACCTAACCCTAACCCTAACCCTTACTCTAACTTTAAACCCTGACCCGTAACCTTAGACTTCCCCTTCCCCTTCCCCTTACGCTTACCCTTACCCTAACCCTTACCCTTACACTTACGGTTACCATTAACCTTACCCTTACCCTAACACTTACTCTTACCCTATCCCTTACACTTATACTTATCCATACAACTTACGTTTACCCTAACACTTAACCTTAACCTAACCCTAACCCTAAACCTTACCTGAACCCTTACCCTGACCCTTACATTAACCCTTACCCTAAAACTTACACTTAACCTTAACCTTACCCTTAACCTTAACCTAATACTTACCCTTACTTTTCCCTCAGCCTAATCCTAAAATTAACCCTAACCATTACCCCTACACTTACCCTTACCCTAACCCTTACCCTTACCATAACCCATACTCTAACACATACTTCTACCCGTACCCCTACCCTTACGGTAACCCTTACCCTTACGGTAACCCTTACCCTTACCCTACCCTTACCCTTACCCTTACCCTATCCCTTACCCTTACCCTAACCCTAAACCTTACCCTTATCCTAACACTTACCCTTACCGGAAACCTTACCCTTTCTGCTACCATTACCCATACCCTTATTCTTACCCTAACCCTTACCTTTACACTTACGGTTACCATTAACCTTACACTTACCCTAACACTTATCCTGAACCTAACCCTTACCCTAAACCTTACCCCAACCCTTACCCTGACCCTTACATTAACCCTAACCCTTACCCTAAACCTTACACTTACTCTTAACATTAACCTTACCCTTAACCTTAAGCTAATATTTAACCTTACGTTTTTCTCACCCTAACCCTATAATTAACCATAACCATTACGCTAACACTTAACCTTACCCTTAACATAAGCCATAAAACAACACTTAAATGTACATTTACGCCTAAACTTACCCTAACAATTACTCGTACAATTAAAATATTAATTAATTAAATTAAAAAAAATTAATTTAAAATTAATTGAATTAAAAAATTAAAATACTCTTATCCTTATACCTTATCCTTAACCCTCACCCTTATCATTACCAATACCCTTACTCTCACACTTATTCTTATACATACAACTTACCCTTTTCCTAACACTTAACCCTAACCTAACTCTAACCCTAAACCTTACATGAACCCTTTCCAGGACGCTTACATTAACCCTTACCCTTAACCTAAACCTTACACTTGCTCTTAACCTTAACCTAATACTTACCTTTTCGTTTTCCTCACACTAACCCTAAAATTAACCCTAACCATTACCCTAACAGTTACCCCTAACATAACCCTTACTCTAACACTTACAGTGACCCGTACACTTACACATACCCTTACACTTACTCTTACCCTAACCCTTACCCATACCCTTACCATAACCCCTACTCTAACACATACTTCTACCCGTACCCTTACCCTTACTGTTACCCTAACCCTTACCCTTACCTTACCCTATCCCTATCCCTTACCCTATCCCTTACCCTATCCCTTACCCTTAACCTAACCCTAAACCTTACCCTTATCCTAACACTTACCCTTACCGTAAACCATACCCTTTCTGCTACACTTACCCTTAGCCTAAATCTAAACCTTACACTTACCCTTAGTCTAACCCTCACCCTTACCATTACCCATACCCTTATTCTTACCCTTACCCTAACCCTTACCTTTACACTTACGGTTACCATTAACCTTACTCTTACCCTAACACTTACCCTTAACCTAACCCTTACCCTAAACCTTACCCCAACCCTTACCCTGACCCTTACATTAACCCTAACCCTTACCCTAAACCTTACACTTACTCTTAACCTTACCCTTAACCATTACACTAACACTTACCCTTACGTTTCCCTCACCCTAACCCTAAAATTAACCCTAACCATTACCCCAACACTTACCCTTACCCTAACCCTAACCGTAACTCTAACCCTTACTGTAACCCTTACCCTGACCCGTACCCTTACACTTACCCTTACCCTAAGCCTTTCCCTTACCATGACCCATACCCTAACACGTACTTGTAGCCTTAACCTTACCGTTCCCCTTACCCTTACCTTTACTGTCTCCGTTACCCTTACACTTACACTTAACATAAACTTTAACCTTAACCTAAACCTTATCATAAGCCATACAACAACACTTACATGTACACTTACACTTGCACTTACCCTAGCAATTACTCGTACAATTACTCTTAACCTTACTATTAAGCTAACCCTAAACCTTACCCTTATCCTAACACTTACCCTTATCCTAAACCTTACCCTTTCTGCTACACTTACCCTTTGCCTAATTCTAAACCTTACCCTAACCCTCACCCTTACCTAAATCTAACCATTACCCTAACCTTCACTCTTACCCTTACCATTATACTTACTTTTACCCTTAAACTAAACCTTACCCCAACCCTTACCCTGACCCTTACATTAACCCTTACCCTAACCCTAACCCTTACTCTAACCCTAACCCTTACCCTAACCCTTACACTTAATCTTAACTTTAACCTTACCCTTAAACTAATACATACCCTTACGTTTCCCTCACCATAACCCTAAAATTAACCGTAACCATTACCCTAACACTTATCCTTACCGAACCCTAACCCTAACCCTTACTCTAACTTTTACCCTGACCCGGACCCTTAGACTTCCCCTTCCCCTTCCCCTTACTCTTCCCCTTACCCTAACCCTTACCCTTACACTTACGGTTACCATTAACCTTACCCTTACCCTAACACTTACCCTTACCCTATCCCTTACACTTATCTTATCCATACAAATTACGCATTCCCTAACACTTAACCTTAACCTAACCCTAACCCTAAACCTTACCTGAACCCTTACCCTGACCCTTACATTAACCCTAACCCTAAAACTTACACTTAACCTTAACCTTACCCTTAACCTTAACCTAATACTTACCCTTACTTTTCCCTCACCCTAACCCTAAAATTAACCCTAACCATTACCCCAACACTTACCCTTACCCTAACCCTTACCTTTACCATAACCCATACTCTAACACATACTTCTACCCGTACCCGTACCCTTACCATAACCCTTACCCTTACCCTTACCCTTACCCTTACCCTTACCCTTACCCGATCCCATACCCTTAACCTAACCCTAAACCTTACCCTTATCCTAACACTTACCCTTACCGTAAGCCTTACCCTTTCTGCTACACTTACCCTTAGCCTAAATCTAAACCTTACACTTACCCTTAGCCAACCCTCACCCTTACCATTACCCATACCCTTATTCTTACCCTTACCCATACCCTTACCTTTACACTTACGGTTACCATTAACCTTACCCTTACCCTAACACTTATCCTGAACCTAACCCTTACCCTAAACCTTACCCCAACCCTTACCCTGACCCTTACATTAACCCTAACCCTTAGCCTAAACCTTACACTTACTCTTAACCTTAACCTTACCCTTAACATTAACCTAATATTTACGCATACATTTTCCTGACTTTAACCCTAAAACTAACCCTAACCATTACCCTAACACTTAACCTTACCCTAACCCTAACCCTAACCCTTACTCTAACCCTTACCCTGACCTGTACCCTTACACTTACCCTTACCCTTATACTTACCCTAATTCTTACCCATACCATAACCCATAACCTAACACATATTTGTACCCTTAACCTTACCGTTACCCTTAACCTTACCCTTACCCTTACTCTATCCGTTACCCTTACGCTTACCCTTAACATAAACCTTACCCTTGACCTTACCCTTACCATAAGCCATACAACAACACTTACATGTACACTTACGCTTGCACTTACCCTAGCAATTACTCATACAATTACCCTTAACCTTACTATTAAGCTAACCCTAAACCTTACCCTTATCCTAACACTTACCCTTATCCTAAACCTTACCCTTTCTGCTGCACTTACCGTTTGCCTAATTCTAAACCTTACCCGAACCCTCACCCTTACCTAAATCTAACCATTACCCTAACCTTCACTCTTACCCTTACCATTATACTTACTTTTACCCTTAAACTAAACCTTACCCCAACCCTTACCCTGACCCTTACATTATCCCTAACCCTTACCCTAACCCTAACCCTAACCCTTACTCTAACCCTAACCCTTACCCTAACCCTTACACTTAATCTTAACTTTAACCTTACCCTTAAACTAATACATACCCTTACGTTTCCCTCACCATAACCCTAAAATTAACCGTAACCATTACCCTAACACTTATCCTTACCGAACCCTAACCCTAACCCTTACTCTAACTTTTACCCTGACCCGGACCCTTAGACTTCCCCTTCCCCTTACTCTTCCCCTTACCCTAACCCTTACCCTTACACTTACGGTTACCATTTACCTTACCCTTACCCTTACCCTTACATTAACCCTAACCCTTACCCTAAACCTTACCCCAACCCTTACCCTGACCCTTACATTAACCCTAACCCTTACCCTAAACCTTACCCTTACTCTTAACCTTAACCTTACCCTTAACATTCACCTAATACTTACGCATACATTTTCCTGACTTTAACCCTAAAACTAACCCTAACCATTACCCTAACACTTAACCTTACCCTAACCCTAACCCTTACTCTTACCATTACCCTGACCCTTACCCTTACACTTACCCTAATTCTTACCCATACCATAACCCATACCCTAACACATATTTGTACCCTTAACCTTACCGTTACCCTTAACCTTACCCTTACCCTTACTCTATCCCTTACCCTTACGCTTACCCTTAACATAAACCTTACCCTTGACCTTACCCTTACCATAAGCCATACAACAACACTTACATGTACACTTACGCTTACACTTACCCTAGCAATTACTCGTAAAATTACCCTTAACCTTACCCTTACCAAACCATTACTCTTTTTCTTAACCTAACCATAAACATTAAGGATAAGCTAAAGGGTCACCCTTAAGGTTAACGTTATCCTAACTCTTACACTTAAGTGGGTAAGTGGAAGTGTAAGGGTACAGTTCAGGGTAAGATTTAGAGTAAGGGTAAGTGTTAGGGTAATGGTTAGGCTAATTTTAGGTTTAGGGTGAGGGAAACATAAGGGTAAGTATTAGGTTAAGTTTAAGGATAAGGTTAAGAGTTATGGTAAGGGTTAGGTTTAATGTAAGGGTAAGGGTTTGGGAAACGTTTAGGATAAGGGTAAGAGAAGGGATAATGGTAAGGGTAAGGATGATGTTTAGTGTAAGGGTTAGATTTAGTTAAGGGTAAGGGTTAGTGTAAGTTTAAGAGTAAGGGTAAGTGTAAGGGTATGTGTAAAAGTACGGGTAATTGTAAGGGTTAGAGTAAGGGTTAGGGTAAGGGTAAGAGTAAGGGTATTGGTAATGATAAGGGTGAGGGTTACAGTAAGGGTAAGTGTAAGGTTTAGATTTAGGCTAAGGGTAAGTGTAGCAGAAAGGGTAAGGTTTACTGTAAGGTTTAAAGTTTCGGCTTAGGTTAAGGGTAAGGGTAATTGTACGAGTAATCGCTAGGGTAAGTGTAAGCGTAAGTGTACATGTAAGTGTTGTTGTATGGCTTATGGTAAGGGTAAGGTCAAGGGTAAGGTTTATGTTAAGGGAAAGCGTAAGGGTAACGGATAGAATAAGGGTAAGTGTAACGGTTAAGTGTTAGGGTAATGGTTAGGGTTAATTTTAGGATTAGGGTGAGAAAAATGTAAGGTTAAGTACTAGCTTAAGGTTAAGGGTAAGGTTAAGGGTAAGGTTAAGGTTAAGAGTAAGTGTAAGGTTTAGGTTAAGGGTTATGGTTAATATAAGGTTCAGGGAAAGGTTTGGGGTAAGGTTTAGGGTTAGGTTCAGCTTAAGGGTAAGGGTTGGGGTAAGGTTAAGGGTATGGATAAGGAAAAGTGTAAGGGATAGGGTAAGGGTTAGCGTAAGGGTAAGATTAATGGTAATGTTTATGTTAAGGGTAAGCGTAAGGGTAACGGATAGAGTAAGGGTAAGGGTAAGGGTAACGGTAAGGTTAAGGGTACAAATATGTGTTAGGGTATGGGTTATGGTGTGGGTAAGAGTTATGGTAATGTAAGGGTAAGGGTGAGTGTAAGGGTATGGGTGAGGGTAAGGGTTAGAATAATGGTTAGGGTTAATTTTAGGGTTAGGGTGAGGGAAACGTAAGGGTAAGTATTCGGTTCAAGTAAGGGTAAGTGTAAGATTTAGATTTAGGCTAATGGTAAGTGTAGCAGAAAGGGTAAGGTTTACTATAAGGGTAAGTGTTAGGGTAAGGGTAAGGTTTAGGGTAAGAGTAAGTGTAAGTGTATGTGTAAGGGTATGGGTCATTGTAAGGGTTAGAGTAAGGGTTAGGGTAAGGGTGTTAGGGTAATGGTTAGGGTAAATTTTAGGCTTATGGTGAGGGAAACGTAAGGGTAAGGATTAGGTTAAGGTTACGGGTAAGGTTAAGGTTAAGAGTAAGGTTTAAGATAAGGGTTAGGGTTAATGTAAGGGTCAGGGTAAGGTTTCAGGTAAGGTTTAGGTGTAGAGTTAGGTTAAGGGTAAGTGTTAGGGTAAGGGTAAGTTGTATGGACAAGGATAATTGTAAGGGATAGGGTAAGGTTAAGGTTAATGATAACGGTAAAAGGAAGAGTAAGGATATGGGTAATGGTTAGGGTGAGGGAAAGGGTAAGGGTAAGTGTAAGGTTTAGATTTAGGCTAAGGGTAAGTGTAGCAGAAAGGTGTAGGATTAGGGTAAGGGTGTTAGGATAAAGGTTAGGTTAAGGGTAAGGGTAATGGTAAGGATAAGGGTAAGGGTAAGGGTAAGGGTATCGGTAATGGTAAGGGAAAGGGTTAGGGTAAGTGTAAGGGTAAGGGTAAGTGTAAGGGTACAGGTCAGGGTAAGGGTTAGAGTAAGGGTTAGGGTTAGGTAAGGATAAGTGTTAGGGTAATGGGTACTGTTAAAATTAGGGTTATGGTGAGGGAAATGTACGGATATGTATTAGTTTAAGGGTAAGGTTAAGGTTAAGAGTAAGTGTAAGGTTTAGGTTAAGGGTTAGGGTTAATGTAAGGGTTAGGGTAAGGGTTAGGGTAAGGTTTAGGGTAAGGAGAAGAGTAAGGGTATGGTTAATGGTAAGGGTGAGGGTTAGGGTAAGGATAAGGGTAAGTGTAAGGTTTAGGGTAAGGGTAATGGTATGGAGAAGGGTAAGGGTAAGGGTAAGTGTAAGGGTAAGGGTAGGAGTCATTGAACGAGTAATTCCTAGGGTAACTGTAAGCGTAAGTGTACATTTCAGTGTTGTTGTATGGCTTATTGTAAGGGTAAGGTTAAGTGTTAGCGTAATGGTTATGGTTAATTATAGGGTTAGGGTGAGAAAAACGTAAGGTTAAGTATTAGCTAAAGGTTAAGGGTAAGGTTAATGTTAAGAGTAAGTGTAAGGTTTAGGGTAAGGGTTAGGGTTAATGTAAGGGTTGGCATAAGGTTTAGGGTAAGGGTTAGGTTCATGATAAGTGTTAGGGTAATTGTAAGGTTAATGGTAACCGTCAGTGTAAAGGTAAGGGTTAGGGTAAGGATAAGGGTATGGGTAATGGTAAGGGTGAGGGTTAGGCTAAGGGTAAATGTAAGGTTTAGATTTAGGCTAAGGGTAAGTGTAGCAGAAAGGGTAAGCTTTACGGTAAGGTTTGAGGTTTAGGCTTAGGTTATGGGTAAGGTAGCAGAAAGGTTAAGGGTTAGGGTAAGTGTTAGGGTAAGGGTAAGGTTAAGGGTAAAGGTAATGGTATGAATAAGGGTAAAGGTAAGGGAAATGGTACGGGTCAGGGTAAGGGTTAGAGTAAGGGTTTGAGTAAGGGTAAGGGTAAGGGTTAGGATAAGTGTAAGGGTGCAAGCAAGGATTAGGGCAAGAGTAAGTGTAAGGGTAATAGAAAGGGTTAGGGTAAGTTTAAGGGTAAGGGAAAGTGTTAGGATATGTTTTAGGGGAAGCAGAAGGGTAAGGGTTAGGTTAAGTGTAAGGGGAAGGGGAAGGTAAGGGGAAGGGTTGGAGTAAGGTATAGGGTAAGGGTAAGGTTATTGTTAAAGGAAAGAGTAAGGGTAAGGAAAAAGTAAAGGTAAGGATTTGGGTAATGGTAAGGGTGAGAAGGGTTAGGGTAAGGGTTACGGTAAGGGTTAGGTAACGCAGTGTACAACCTGGGACGTCACACGCAGAGCTGCCTCTGGCAAGGTGAGTGAGGAACAGATGTAGCAGTTGTTGTGTTGTAGGTCTCACTGTTCCTCTAGGCATCCCCTCTTTGTCTTTTAGAGGTGTTGTAGCTGTTTGAAGAGGGTAGATTGAAGCATCTGCCTCGGGGGCTGGTAAGCGGCAGAGGTAAGGGAGCAGATGAGAGTAACTTACCTAGTTGTGCTGTGTCTTTGGATGCTGCATCGGCCTATGCGTTTCTTTTTCTTTCACAGGTGTCTCGCACAGGCTCAAAGGAGCAAACTGCACTCTGAAGAGCTGTGTAAGAAGAGGGGCTGGTCATGAGCTGGGTTGGAGCAGAACGACCAAGTAGCACAAGGTGACTATGAAAGGTGTCCATCTTGCTTTGCAGGTGCCGTGGCAGGCTCTCCACAGAAGTGGATAAGGATATGAGATAAGGCCAGAGAGCGACAAGGAGCGGCACGTGCAGGGATGCTTTTGAAGCGCTGCGGTGGCTTACTCTTCTGTTCATCAGGTGCCACAGGCAAGGTGGGTTGTAACATCAGTCGTTATATTTGCATGAAAGCAGTTCACTTGAATGCCACAGTGCATCTGAGTAGGGTGTTCTAGCAGAACAAGCTTGTCTGGCACAGCGGTGCCTGATGGCAGTGTGTTTCCTCAGGTGAAGAGGTACCTGAAGCCCCATCCTATCTAGCCTTGATTCAAAGATCGAAGCCGAAATTCCTTTAAGTGGTATATTCTTTATTGCAGCGCTGGATGCACGGGGGATCTCTCCACCTATCGTGCATACCCAAAGCAGAAAGCAGTCTTGAATTTATACAATCAATCTATCAATATTCTACAAGCACCTATACATATGCATTACCTATCCCCGCCTTCCCTCGCTTCTCATGCTAATTAGCCTTTTGGCACCTTGCTCCTGCGCAGAGCCTTCCAAGAATTGTGGGCAGGGGTCTTTGGGACGTGGGCAGGGGTCTTTGGGAGGAAGACCCCGAGTCTTCCTCACAGTGTACTTTTCACCTTTGGTCAGGAATCTGCTGAATTGGCATGTTTCTTAATTGCAAGAGCTGGTTGTTGCCAATTCTCCCGTTTGTTGTATCTTTATAATGAATTCCAATGTCCAGTTTCGAGAGTTATAGTCCTTACATTCGTTTCTCTGTCCGCCTGCCGCTTCCTTATCATGAGTTCCAGTGTCTTGTTTCGAGATATACAGTCCTTGTCTGGGGATTGTCCTTGCCTCCCCAATACCTCCTTAATCAATCCCCCCTTTTCTTTTCCCATGCAAATTCTTTTGCATCAGATACTTTCTTTATTTACAGTAACACAACAAAGCAGGCATCTAAACAACATGCACACAAATATTCCTAACACTACTAATACGATTAGAGCAATGAATACTTGTTTCAACCATTGGAAATTGGGCAACCAGGAGGTTAACTTATTCCATAGTTCACTAAAACTCCATGAAAGATCATCTTTACTGATCTCATGTAGGATCCTGGTCTGCTTCCATATTTCTTCCAGGTCGGTAGAGATCCTTCCACTCTGATCTACATACATACAACAACTTGTGTTTATTACTGTACAGACTCCCCCTTGAGTGGCCAGTAACAAGTCTAGGGCCATCCGATTTTGGAATACTACCTGTGATAAACTAGATATCTCTTCTTGTTGAGCCTTTATAGCATCCAGAATTTTGTTTTCTAACTTCTCTATAATTGCAGAAATATTAACTATTGCCTTTTCCAATTCACTCACTCCTAACCATGGGATAAACCATCGCACAAAACTATGAAAAGGGGTGTGTCTCTCTACCAATGGATTGTTAATTTTTCATCTGATTCTCCGGATATGATTTCTCAAGTAACCTCGAGGCACTACATCATGTACTGTCATATTGGGGACTACCGCTCCAAGAGTGCAAGTTCCCTTCCAATTCTCAGGCAAGACCTTACGGGCTGTATCATTGCATAGCCAATACCACCCTTTTCCTTCTGGAACCGTCCAGCTGGTTGAATTTGCCCAGCCGCTAGTCGTACTAATATCAATTGTTCAATTACAAGATGTCTGATTTCCCACATAAGTAGTATCCGTATTTATACAATGCTGTTTTCCTATACCCTTAGGCGGGTTACACCTTTGTACACATACATAATAGGATTCTAACGGCATGAAGCTACTCACTTCTAGTTCCAAAACTGCTTAATATTTTTGACCCCAAGATGTGTTTTCCCACAAATTAGTCCAAGATAAGTTTGCAGGCAAGGGAATCCCAATTAACGATACACCCTTATTCCCATGCTGTGGCAGATGGGTGCATACCCAACAGTTCGTCTTATTAGTTACTTGAGAAATTGTTTGTATTAAGGTCAGGTGTAAGTTCTCATCCCAAGTTGCCCACCCCAAATCCGAGAACCGCACCCCTGCAATCATTAGGATCTGGAAAACCGTAATTTTGTTGGTCCAATTGGAGTGCTGGTCCATATCCTCGCCGGGGCCTTCTTCACCCTTGAATTGTGGATCCAAGCTGCTTGCTTCTTAATCTTAATGGCGGTGTGTGTTGTCAGTAATACTTGGTATGCTCCCATCCACTTTCCTTCCATTTTTCCTGCACGGGTTGTCCTGAAAAAGTCTTTATATATATATAATCCCCGAGCTTAAAGGGGTGGATTGGTTGATCCAACCCTCTAGCCCTGGTCCCTAAAACAAATGTATGTACTTTATTTAATTGTTTCTGAAGTTCAGTTATATAAGCATATAAATATTCTGATCCTAACTGCGTTAGGTCCTCTCCACTAAATAGAAATTGCTATGGCCTTCCATATAAGATTTTGAAGGGACTCAAATTTCCTTTTATTCTAGGTTTAACTCTAATTCCAAGTAATGCTAAAGGGAGGGATTGAGGCCATGACAAATTAGCTTCTTATCCAATTTTAGCTATTTATTGTTTAATTAAATGGTTCATTTTTTCTACCTGTCCACTTGCCTGTGGTCTATAAGGAGTATGCAGTTGCCAATCTATCTTTAGAATCTTACTTATCTGTTCTACCACTTGTGCACAAAAATGTGAAACTCTATCAGAAGACATTGCTACTAGAATCCCAAAGCATGGTATTATTTCATTTAACAAGACTTTAACCACTTCTCTTGCTTTGTTTGTTCGACAGGGAAAGGCTTCAGGCCTTCCTGAAAACGTGTCAGTCAGAACCAGTAAATAATGATACCCCCCTTTTCTAGGGAGTTCTGAAAAATCAATTTGCCACTGTTGCCCCGAATAATTTCCTTTACCGATTATTCCAAATTTTATTCTATCCTTGGTATTGGGGTTATTGTGTAAGCAAATGCTACATTGTTGAGTTACTTGTTTTATCATATCGTCCCACTAATGTCTGACTCGGGCTCTTATGCAGTGTGCCAGCTCCCCAGTGCGTTTTATTGTGTTCTGTAAGAACTATGGGCCATGTCAAACTAGAGGGTATTACTATGTGGTTATCTTTTAAATATACTCATCCATCTGGTTTCATTTTACCTTTCAAATCTTCAATTAATTTTAAGTCTTCTTTTGTATAATTTGGATATAGTTTGGATTTTACCGTCTGGTATCAAAGACAATGCCTTCACCTCAGTTATTTCAGCTGCCTGCTTAGCCTCTGCCAATCGATTTTCCAATTTCAAAATCGCTGTTCCCCTTTTGGTGTCCCTGACAATGCATGATAGCTACCTTTTCTGGTTGTTTTACAGCCTCTAACAATTTTAAAATTTCTTCAGCATACTTTGTGTTTTCACTGAGCGGTCAGCAATCCATGTTCTTTCCAAATTGCTCCATGAGCATGTACCACGCCGAATGTATATTTAGAATCTGTCCAAATATTTACCCTTTTTCCCGCTGCCAGTTCCAATGCTCTCGTGAGAGCAACTATCTCCGCCTTTTGAGCTGATGTTCCAGGGGGTAAAGGCTTAGACTCGATTACCTGCTGAGTAGTTGTTATAGCATATCCAGCTTTACGTTGTCTTTGCGTAACAAAACTGCTCCCATCCGTGAACCAAGTTTCTTCCGCATCTTCCATGGGCTCCTCCTTAAGGTCTGGTCGGCTGGAATACACAGTCTCTAGAGTTTCTAAACAATCGTGAATCGCAGCTTGTGCCGGAGCATCACTAAGAAAAGAGGCTAGATTCACAATATGAATTATCACAATTTCCACGTCGTCCTGTTCTACCAATATTGCTTGATATTTCAAAATCATCAATTCTTGTTTAAGTTGTTTAAAGACTTTTTGTGCTTCTCCAGTCCAGACTAACTTTGACTGGTTAATCTTTATCAATTCACATAGAGGCTTTACCAATAGTCCATAATTATAAATCCAAAGGCGACACCAACCTGTCATTCCTAAAAAGCTTTGTAGCTCCTTTACCATTTGAGGTTCTGGAGTCCGGCAAATGACTTCCTGATGTTCAGTTCCTAGTTCTCGTTGTCCTTCCGAAATGTCAAATCCCAGATAGGTCACACTTTGTTGAGCCAGCTGGACTTTCTGTCAAGAGACTTGATATCCATTTAAACCCAGAAAATTAAGACGACTTATAGTCCATTGAATACAACTCCCTTTAGTCTCGGTAGCTATTAAGAGATCATCTACATATTGTAACAAAGCACCTTCAGTGTCCGGAGGTATCCATGTTTCGAGTTCCCTTGCTAATTGGTTTCCAAAAATAGTGGGGCTATTCTTGAATCCTTGAGGTAGTAATGTCCACGTAAGCTGCGTCTTTCTGCCCGAATCGGGATTTTCCCATTCAAAGGCGAATAGGTTTTGGCTTTCTGTGGCTAAGCCTAGGCAGAAGAAGGCATCTTTTAAATCCAGTACGGTAAACCAGACTTGACTATTCTTTAATTTAGTCAGCAAAGTATAAGGGTTTGCCACTACTGGATGTATATCCTCAGTGATTTTATTTATGGCCCTCAAATCCTGAACTAGCCTATAGCTTTTTCATCTGCCTTTTTAATTGGCAATATGGGTGCATTGGATTCTGATTCGCATTCAATCAATAATCCATACTGTAAAAATTGATCAATTATCTCTTTAATTCCTTTCCTATCTTCTATCCTCAAAGGATATTACTTAACCTTAACGGGTTTCTCTCCTGGCTTTAATTTAATAATTATTAAGGTCACATTTTTAGCTCTTCCAGGGACTTCGGTAGCCTAAACTCCTGGACATACTTGATCTGTGATCTCTAAAGGTATTTCACTTTTAGGGTCAGTTTGTATTAGTGCCAAGCTTAACACATTTATTACTTGTTCTTCTCCTGTTCTTAATTCCATTTTCCCTTTTTCAAAGACAATTTCTGCTCCTACTTGCTCTAATAAATCTCTACCTAAGAGTGCCCATGAGGAGCTAGGCATAGATAAAAATCTGTGTATGCCCCATTGTTTCCCTAACTTGTACTTCAAAGGTTCACAAAAATAAGCCTTTTCGGTTACACCTTGTCCTGGTTTCAGTTAGAACAGAGTTAATTTTCTTCCTAGTAGCTGGGAGGATGCTATGTTTTGGCTTAGGATGAGAAGAGTGCTGATAACACCCCGATGTTTCAATTGTTGCAGAGCAATGCTTATAGCAAGCCAAGGACATCTCAGCTTCTTGCTCTGTCCTGCCAACAGGCAGGCTGGGGGTGCAGTAAGAGCTGGGAGGGGACAGACCCAGGACAGGTGACCCAAACTAGCCAAAGGGGTATTCCATAGCATCTGACGTCAGGCTAAACAATACATAGGGGTGGCTAGCCAGGGGGAGGGGGCCGGACTGCTCGGGGTTAGGCTGGGCATCGGTCGGCGGGTGGTGAGCAATTGCATTGTGCATCACTTGTTTGTACACATTATTAGTAGTGGTACTATTATCATCATTGTATTATTATTATTATTATTATTATTATTATTATTATTATTATTATTACTATTTTGTCGTATTAAACGGTCTTTATCTCAACTCACGGGCTTCACTTTCCATTTCTCTCCCCCGTCCCAGAGAGGGAGGGGGAGGGGGAGCGAACAGCTGCGTGGTGTTTAGCTGCCGGCCGGGTTAAACCACGACACACCTTTTACCCTAACATAATAATTCTGTGAAGGCATTAATGCTTGATTTAGAACTGAATACGTTGCCCCATAGCAATAAGAAATTTCACTTCCATTCCTCCCCTAGCTTCATTATAACCAGTGGAGGATCCGCTAGGGTAGATTCCCCAGGTCCCCGTTATTCCTGTTGAAATCAGGGGTTGATTACCCTAGGAAAAGGCTAGTCAATTTGTCCTCCAAAGCCAGGTCCAAACCGTTTTGTTTTATTTATTTATTTATTTATTTATTTATTTATTTATTTATTTTCATTACATTTCAGAGTTGGTCCAAAAATTCCATAGGGCTTTCTTTTAGACCTGGTTGGAAGCATATTCTCAATTCCCAATTCATCCAGGTTTTAGTATTTACTTAACCGTTCATGATTTTCAGGATGATTCGGGTCTTAGTGGGGGTCGGTCAGGGGAATGCAATTGTCCACAGTTCCCTGAACGGTCCCATCAGCAATCTGAGCTCGCACATGAACTCAGGTTGTTTTAAGAGTGTACCTCTTTTCTGTTTCTGTGACAACTCTCTCAGACCGATCATGGTCCCTTTGCCCTAAAGGGCTAACACCCATGATTTTAAGATCTCTGCCTCGGGCAGAGGCAGAACTATTAACATTCCTACATCCTCTTTCCCTGCTCATTCAACTTCAAACACCTTTAACACTTTCAACAACCCTTTTAACACTTCCTTTATCTTTCTCCAGCCTGTACTTCTCTAATGCCAACATCAAAGGTTCAGTCAGGGGCCAACTTAATTCCCTACCTTTTCCCACCAAGATGCTGAAACATCAGTATACAACATTTCATCCTGTTCTGCTTCTCAAAAAACAACATTAACTGTAGCAAAATATTATAGTTTAAAGTTCCATTTAGGGGCCACTTTTCTCCACATTCCAGCTTATAAAGCGGCCACCACTGATTACGATATTTTATCAATGTTTTCCTGTTCACACTTCCACCGGCAGATCCTCCAATATCCTTCCAGTGACTTAAAACACATCCTAACACACTTTTCTTTAAAATTTCACTGCTTGTTTGCCCCCCCAGTTTCCAGTTTACACTTTCAGAATACACATGTTACTTACAAAAGCGTATCACAAAACGTATCACTCACAAAAATACGGGCACGCAATATCTTTCAGTAGCGATGCCACAAAACTACTATTACCAGCAATATTGCCAAAATCACAGTAACAATAGTCAGAGTCAAATTCCACATGCGATAAGTCAGAAAACCGAACTGTGTAACACCGTAACGATATCTTTCTTATAACAATGCCACGAACCTACTATTACCACCAGGAAAATAGCCAAAATCGCAGTAACAATAACCAGAGTTAAATACCATACTCCATGAGTCAGAAAACCGAAATAGACAGCACAATTCCAGACGGACCTTAAAGCGAGCTCCTTCCTTAAGGTCCCCAAACATGTACTTATGGTGCTAACCACAAAGTATATACCAAACACTGCCTCGCAGAAGATCACCTTCTGACTTACAGACAGTTCCAGATGACCGGTCTACCAGAAAACCAAACCAGAATAGAGAATATACTCACTTACAATGATGGGGTCCTTGTCTGCCTCCGCAGTGATCCGGTGAGTCGAGGAGTCCCTCTGGGAAATCCCGGGGGTACCCTAGGGAGTCCTGTTCCCAGCGGGTCCTGCGGTCCGGCAGAGAGGTTGTCCCATCTGGGTCGCCAAATTGATTCAAAGATCGAAGCCGAAATTCCTTTAAGTGGTATATTCTTTATTGCAGCGCTGGATGCACGGGGGATCTCTCCACCTATCGTGCATACCCAAAGCAGAAAGCAGTCTTGAATTTATACAATCAATCTATCAATATTCTACAAGCACCTATACATATGCATTACCTATCCCCGCCTTCCCTCGCTTCTCATGCTAATTAGCCTTTTGGCACCTTGCTCCTGCGCAGAGCCTTCCAAGAATTGTGGGCAGGGGTCTTTGGGACGTGGGCAGGGCTTTTTGGGAGGAAGACCCCGAGTCTTCCTCACAGTGTACTTTTCACCTTTGGTCAGGAATCTGCTGAATTGGCATGTTTCTTAATTGCAAGAGCTGGTTGTTGCTAATTATCCCGTTTGTTGTATCTTTATAATGAATTCCAATGTCCAGTTTCGAGAGTTATAGTCCTTACATTCGTTTCTCTGTCCGCCTGCCGCTTCCTTATCATGAGTTCCAGTGTCTTGTTTCGAGATACACAGTCCTTGTCTGGGGATTGTCCTTGCCTCCCCAATAGCTCCTTAATCAGCCTGCACACAATTATCTGAGAATGAAAGCTGCTTTCCAGTAATTCAGAAAGTCAAGTTACGTCTCAGCCTTTAGCATCTCGGGCTTTTGGGCCTGTCTGTAACATTTGGCACCAGCACTAATACTTTTTTTGGCATATGTTTAGCGTTTGGGGCCTGTGTCTGGGATTTGGGCCCTGTCTCGAACCACTGGGGCTTTGTCCTGGGTTTTGGAGCCTGCCTCTAGAGTTCAGGGCCTGTGATTAGGCTTTTGGGGTCTGTGTCTGGGGGCCGGTATCTGGGGGCAAGGGGGGAGCTGCTTGTAGACCCTTGGGGCCGGCATTGAGGGGGTTGGGAGCTGACTCTACACCTTTGGGGCCTGCTTCTGGGGGCGGGGGGGGGTTGAGACCTGCATCTGGGGGAGGGGTGGGAGCTCTTTGTATTCCTTTGGAGCCTGTGTCGGGGGGCGGGGGGGGGGGGGGGGGGGGGGGAAGGGGAGGGTTGGTTGGGAGGTGCTTGTACACTGTTGGAGCCTGGGTTGAGGGAGGAGGTTTGGAGCTGCTTCTACACCTTTGGGCCTGGCATCGGGGGTAGGGGGTTGGGTGCTGGTTGCAGGGGCCTGTGTTTGGGGGGGGGGCTTGGGACCTGCGTCTGGGGGAGGGGTGGGAGCTGCTTGTACACCTTTGGGGCCTGCATGTGTGGGGGGTCAGGGCCTGTGTCTAGCGGGCTGGGAACTGCTTGTACAATGTAGGAATCTGTTTCTGCAGGGTGGCTGGGAGCTGTTTGTACAACTTTGGGGCCAGCATCTGGGGGTGGCTGGGAGCTGCCTGTACACTGTAGGGGCCTGTGTTTGTGGGGGCCTTGGGGGCCTCCCTCGGGGGGGGGGGGGGAGGGTTGGGAGCTGCTTGTATAGGGTAGGGGGCGTGCCTGGCAGGGGTTGGGAGCTGCTTGTAGAATTTGGGTCGCTGTGTCTGGGGGGGCGGTTGGGGCCTGTGTCTCAGGGGTGTTGGGAACTGGTTGTACACCTTTGGGTCCTGTCTCTGGGGGGGGAGCTTCTTGTACCCTTACCATAAGCCGTACTCTAACACATACTTCTACCAGTACCCTTACCCTTACCGTAACCCTTACCTTTACCCTTACTCTTACCCTTACCAAAGCATTACCCTTACCCTTAACGTAAGCCTAAACCTTAACCTTATCCTTACACTTACACTTACCGTAACCCTTACCCTTTCTGCTACACTTACCCTTAGCCTAAATCTAAACCTTACACTTACCCTAACCCTAACACTTACCCTTACCATTACCCATATACTTACTCTTACCCTAACCCTAAATCTTACTCAAACACTTACCCTGACCCTTACATTAACCCTAAACCGTACCCTAAAACTTACACTTACTCTTAACCCTAACCTTACGCTTAACCTTAACCTACTACTTACCCTTTCTTATCCGTCACCATACACCTAAAATTAACCCTAACCATTACCCTAACACTTACCCTTACCCTAACCCAAACCCTAATCCTAACTCTAAACCTTACCCTGACTTGTACACTTATCCTTATCCTTACACTTACCCTAACACTTACCCTTACACTTATCCTTAGACATATAACTTACCCTTACCCTAAAACTTAACCTAACTCTAACCCTAAACCTTACCTTAACCCTTACTCTGACCCTTACATTAACCCTTACCCTTACCCTAAAACTTACTCTTAACCTTAACCTTACCCTTAACCTTAACCTAATACTTACCCTTCCGTTTCCCTCACCCTAACCCTAAAATTAACCCTAACCATTACCCTAACACCTACCCTTACCCTAACCCTTACTCTAACCCTTACAATGACCCGTACCCTTACACATACACTTACCCTTACTCTTACCCTAAACCTTACCCTTACCATAAGCCATATTCTAACAAATTCTACCCGTACCCTTACCCTTACCGTAATCCTTACCCTTTATGTTACCCTAAACCTTACCCTTACCCTAACACTTACCCTTATCGTAAACCTTACCCTTTCTGCTACATTTACCATTAGCCTAAATCTAAACCTTACACTTACCCTTACCTTAACCCAATACTTACCCTTACGTTTCCCTCACCCTAACCCTAAAATTAACCCGAACCATTATTCTAACACTTACCCTTACCCTAACCCTAACCCTTACTCTAACCCTTACCCTGACCCATACCCTTACACTCACCCTTACCCTTACATTACCCTAACTCTTACCCATACCATAACCCATACCCTAACACATATTTTTACCCTTAACCTTACCGTTACCCTTACCCTTACTCTATCCGTTACCCTTACGCTTACCCTTAACATAAACCTTACCATTAATCTTACCCTTACGCTAACCCTTACCCTTACCCTATCCCTTACACTTATCCTTATCCATACCCTTAACCTTACCCCAACCCTTACCCTTAAGCTGAACCTAACCCTAAACCTTACCCCAAACCTTTCCCTGAACCTTACATTAACCATAACCCTTAACCTAAACCTTACACTTACTCTTAACCTTAACCTTACCCTTAACCTTAAGCTAGTACTTAACCTTACATTTTTCTCACCCTAATCCTAAAATTAACCCTAACCATTACCCTAACACTTAACCGTTACACTTACCCTTATTCTATCCGTTACTCTTACACTTTCCCTTAACATAAACCTTACCCTTTACCTTACCCTTACCATAAGCCATACATCAACACTTACATGTACACTTACGCTTACACTTATCCTAGGAATTACTCGTACAATTACCCTTAACCTAACCATAAACATTAAGGATCAGCTTAAGGGTCACCCTTAAGGTTAACGTTATCCTAACACTTACACTTAAGTTCATGGTAAGGGTTAGAGTAAGGGTAAGTGTTAGGGTAATGGTTAGGCTAATTTTAGGTTTAGGGTGAGGGAAACGGAAGGGTAAGTATTAGGTTAAGTTTAAGGATAAGGTTAAGAGTTATGGTAAGGGTTAGGTTTAATGTAAGGGTAAGGGTTTGGGAAATGTTTAGGATAAGGGTAAGAGAAGGGATAATGGTAAGGGTAAGGATGATGTTTAGTGTAAGGGTTAGATTTAGTTAAGGGTAAGGGTTAGTGTAAGTTTAAGAGTAAGGGTAAGTGTAAGGGTATGTGTAAAAGTACGGGTCATTGTAAGGGTTAGAGTAAGGGTTAGGGTAAGGGTAAGTGTTAGGGTAATGGTTAGGGTTAATTTTAGGGTTAGGGTGAGGGAAACGTAAGAGTAAGTATTAGGTTACAGCTAAGGTTAAGGTTAAGAGTAAGTGTAAGGTTTAGTGTAAGGATTAGGGTTAATGTAAGGGTCAAGGTAAGGGTTGGGGTAAAGGTTTAGGTAAAGGGTAAAAATATGTATATTGTAAGGGTGAGGGGTTAGGGTAATGGTTAGATTTTAGTTAGATTTAGGTAAGGGTGAGGGTTCGGGTAAGGTTTAGAATTAGGCAAAGGGTAAGTGTAGCAGAAAGGGTAAGGTTTAGGATAAGGGTAAGTGTTAGGATAAGGGTAAGGTTTAGGGTTAGCTTAATAGTAAGGTTAAGGGTAATTGTACGAGTAATTGCTAGGGTAAGTGCAAGCGTAAGTGTACATGTAAGTGTTGTTGTATGGCTTATGGTAAGGGTAAGGTCAAGGGTAAGGTTTATGTTCAGGGTAAGCGTAAGGGTAACGGATAGAGTAAGGGTAAGGGTAAGGTTAAGGGTAACGGTAAGGTTAAGGGTACAAATATGTGTTAGGTTATGGGTTATGGTATGGGTAAGAATTAGGGTAAGTATAAGGGTAAGGGTAAGTGTAAGGGTACAGGTCAGGGTAAGGTTTAGAGTAAGGGTTAGGGTTAGGGTAAGGTTAAATGTTAGGGTAATGGTTAGGGTTAGTTTTAGGGTTAAAGTCAGGAAAACGTATGCGTAAGTATTAGGTGAATGTTAAGGGTAAGGTTAAGGTTAAGAGTAAGGGTAAGGTTTAGGGTAAGGGTTAGGGTTAATGTAAGGGTCAGGGTAAGGGTTGGGGTAAGGTTTAGGGTAAGGGTTAGGTTAAGGATAAATGTTAGGGTAAGGGTAAGGTTAATGGTAACCGTAAGTGTAAAGGTAAGGGTTACGGTAAGGGTAAGAATAAGGGTATGGGTAATGGTAAGGGTGAGGGTTAGGCTAAGGGTAAGTGTAAGGTTTAGATTTCGGCTAAGGGTAAGTGTAGCAGAAAGGGTAAGCTTTAAAGTAAGGTTTAAGGTTTAGGCTTAGGTTAAGGGTAAGGGTAAGGGTACGGGTCAGGGTAAGGGTTAGAGTAAGGGTTTGAGTATGGGTAAGGGTAAGGGTTAGGATAAGTGTAAGGGTGCAAGCAAGGATTAGGGCAAGAGTAAGTGTAAGGGTAATAGAAAGGGTTAGGGTAAGTTTAAGGGTAAGGGAATGTGTTACGATATGTTTTAGGGGAAGCAGAAGGGTAAGGGTTAGGTTAAGTGTAAGGGGAAGGGGAAGGTAAGGGGAAGGGTTGGAGTAAGGTATAGGGTAAGGGTAAGGTTATGGTTAAAGGAAAGAGTAAGGGTAAGGAAAAAGTAAAGGTAAGGATTTGGGTAATGGTAAGGGTGAGAAGGGTTAGGGTAAGGGTTACGGTAAGGGTTAGGTAACGCAGTGTACAACCTGGGATGTCACACGCAGAGCTGCCTCTGGCAAGGTGAGTGAGGAACAGATGTAGCAGTTGTTGTGTTGTAGGTCTCACTGTTCCTCTAGGCATCCCCTCTTTGTCTTTTAGAGGTGTTGTAGCTGTTTGAAGAGGGTAGATTGAAGCATCTGCCTCGGGGGCTGGTAAGCGGCAGAGGTAAGGGAGCAGATGAGAGTAACTTACCTAGTTGTGCTGTGTCTTTGGATGCTGCATCGGCCTATGCGTTTCTTTTTCTTTCACAGGTGTCTCGCACAGGCTCAAAGGAGCAAACTGCACTCTGAAGAGCTGTGTAAGAAGAGGGGCTGGTCATGAGCTGGGTTGGAGCAGAACGACCAAGTAGCACAAGGTGACTATGAAAGGTGTCCGTCTTGCTTTGCAGGTGCCGTGGCAGGCTCTCCACAGAAGTGGATAAGGATATGAGATAAGGCCAGAGAGCGACAAGGAGCGGCATGTGCAGGGATGGTTTTGAAGCGCTGCGGTGGCTTACTCTTCTGTTCATCAGGTGCCACAGGCAAGGTGGGTTGTAACATCAGTCGTTATATTTGCATGAAAGCAGTTCACTTGAATGCCACAGTGCATCTGAGTAGGGTGTTCTAGCAGAACAAGCTTGTCTGGCACAGCGGTGCCTGATGGCAGTGTGTTTCCTCAGGTGAAGAGGTGCCTGAAGCCCCATCCTATCTAGCCTGCACACAATTATCTGAGAATGAAAGCTGCTTTCCAGTAATTCAGAAAGCCAAGTTACGTCTCAGCCTTTAGCATCTCGGGCTTTGGGGCCTGTCTGTAACATTTGGCACCAGCACTAATACTTTTTTTGGCATATGTTTAGCGCTTGGGGCCTGTGTCTGGGATTTGGGCCCTGTCTCGAACCAGTGGGGCTTTGTCCTGGGTTTTGGAGCCTGCCTCTAGAGTTCAGGGCCTGTGATTAGGCTTTTGGGGTCTGTGTCTGGGGGCCGGTATCTGGGGGCAAGGGGGGAGCTGCTTGTAGACCCTTGGGGCCGGCATTGAGGGGGTTGGGAGCTGACTCTACACCTTTGGGGCCTGCTTCTGGGGGCGGGGTGGGGTTGAGACCAGCATCTGGGGGAGGGGTGGGAGCTCTTTGTATTCCTTTGGAGCCTGTGTCGGGGGGCGGGGGGGGGGGGGGGGGGGGGGAAGGGGAGGGTTGGTTGGGAGGTGCTTGTACACTGTTGGAGCCTGGGTTGAGGGAGGAGGTTTGGAGCTGCTTCTACACCTTTGGGCCTGGCATCGGGGGTAGGGGGTTGGGTGCTGGTTGCAGGGGCCTGTGTTTGGGGGGGGGCTTGGGACCTGCGTCTGGGGGAGGGGTGGGAGCTGCTTGTTCACCTTTGGTGCCTGCATGTGTGGGGGGTCAGGGCCTGTGTCTAGCGGGCTGGGAACTGCTTGTACAATGTAGGAATCTGTTTCTGCAGGGTGGCTGGGAGCTGCCTGTACACTGTAGGGGCCTGTGTTTGTGGGGGCCTTGGGGGCCTCCCTCGGGGGGGGGGGGGGAGGGTTGGGAGCTGCTTGTATAGGGTAGGGGGCGTGCCTGGCAGGGGTTGGGAGCTGCTTGTAGAATTTGGGTCGCTGTGTCTGGGGGGGCGGTTGGGGCCTGTGTCTCAGGGGTGTTGGGAACTGGTTGTACACCTTTGGGTCCTGTCTCAGGGGGGGAGCTACTTGTACACTTTTGGGGTCTGTATTTGAGGGGGGTTGGGAGCTTCTTGTGCACTTTTGGACCTATGTTTAGGCTGGTTGGGAGTTGCTCATGCATTCTAGGTGCCTCCCTTTTGAGAAGGGTTGGGGCCTGCATCTGTGGGTGTTTGGGAGCTGCTTGTACACTATAGGGGCCATGGTCTTGGAGGGGGGTCTGGGCTGTTTATACACCTTTGTGGCCTGTGTTTGGGGGGGGGGGGGGGGGGCCTGTGCCTGGGGAAGTTGGGAGCTGTTTGTTCACTCTAGGAGCCTCCATTTGGGGGTCTTTGGGGCCTCCCTTTGAGGGGGAGGGAGTTGGGAGTTGGTTGTACACCTCCGCATCCCGTGTCTTGGGGGGGGGTGGGGGGAGTGGGACCGGTCTCTGAAGGGGCGGGTTGTGAGCTGCTTGTACACCTGTGTCGGGGGGAGGGTAGGGGGGTTGGCGGGGGTCGGGTCCGGGTCTTGGGCCAGTGTCTGGGTGGAGTCCAGTTCTTGGGAGGGGGTGGTGGGGTAGGAGCTGCTTGTGGGCAGTTGGGGTCTGCATCTGGGTGTGGTTGGTGCCTGCTTCTGTTGGCAGTTTGGGGCCTGCTTGTAGACTTGTGCAGCCTGGGTTTGGGGGCTTTTCTGTAACGTTTGGGGCCTGCATTTTTGCTTTGGGATGCATCTTGAGCTTTTGAGGCCTAGCAGTAGCATTTGGGGCCTGCATCTGGGGCTTTTCTGTAGCATTTTGGTTGCGTATTTGTGATTTGGGGCCTGTATCGTGGGTTTTGCCTTTTTTGTAGTTTCCATCTTTGTGTGTGTGTGTTTCGTTGTTGGTTGTCTGGGGTTAGGGGCAGTTTGGGGTTTGGATTAAGGTCAGTGTCATTAGCGTTAGGGGGTTGATAATAAGGGTTAGGGTTGTGGTTAGAGTTGTTAGGTTTAAGGGGAATAAGGATTTCAGGGTAAGGGGATCAAGGTTGTGGGAATAAAAATGTTGTTTTTGCGCAGTTACATCCTGTAGAGGGAAGGAAGGTGGTATTGAGATATGCTTGCAGTGATAAGACAGCTTAACAGTGTGAAATGAGTTCATCTGATTCGTGTCAATATGGAACAATGCTAGGGCCGCATGATATGATGAAAAGTCTGAGAAAACCAGAGTGGTTAATATATATAGTTCTTGTATCTTGCAAAGGAATGGTCCAGCAATTCGGGTCAATAGGGGATAAGAGAACAAAGGGGTTTCAGAATAACTGCTAACTATTACAACTGTTGCATGGGACACTATGCAAGTGTCTGCCATCCAGCCAAGATGGACAATGGAGATGGACAAGAGAAAAGCCTGGGAGGAAGACTACGAGCCTTCAGTACGAGCGGCCCCCAGAGGGACCACCGGAGACTGATAACGCCTGCACCAGTGGGAGGGTTTGGATTCTGGGAACTAATTAGAATAACCCTGCCTTTTGTAGAAGTAGTAATGAATATGTATTAGCCTAGCAGCATAAAAACCAGCCGCCTGATGTAACTTGTGTGCGTCTTGGTGGAGCAGAGACTCCTGGCGCACCCAGCGCTGCTTGCTTACCTCTATTCAATTAATAAATTGTAAATTTCAATTGCAATCCTATTTGGGACCCAGTCATTTATTACAAGCGGGCGCTCGTCCGGGAGGGCTTTGGTTCCTGATTTCTGGTTTGATCTAGGAGAGGCACCCCCACCATTTGGTGGCTGCTGTTTGAGTCAGGTCGGAACTAATGGCATCTTAAACCTGAATAAAGGTAAGCAAAGTTTCTGATTCTTTTTTTCAGCTCCCTTGCCAGCTGCAGCACTATATTTTGCCCATAATTGTGTGTGTGAAGATCCGAACGAAGATGACGGAGTCGTAAGCATTTAAAGCGTATACCGTTCGGTTGGGTGGGGTTCGGTTGCCTGTGTGTGTAAGAGTGTGACTGAGATGGAACTTAGTTCCGAAGCGATTGTGGAGGTCTTCTAACCGCGGTTCCAATCTCCCGCGAGGGACTTGGCCGGTGAAGGACCGAAGGGATTCCTATAGGATTTGTGGGTGTGTGATAGGTCCTCGACCCCCTGCAAGACACTCTTACTAAGGTAACCAAGGGCTGTGGGAATTGCCAGAGTAAAATTCCTAGATGGGTCAGACAAAATCGAAGACCAGAGACCGGAAGAAAGGGAGCAAATTACCAGTCATACCACCAGAAAGTCCATTAGGAATAACGATTAGAAATTGGAATGATAGGGACCCCAGAAAAGGAAAAAGTAAATTAAAAATGGTCCAGTATTATGTGACAGAATGGCCAAAGGAGCCTTTAAGACTACATGTCTTTTGGCCTGTTTTTGGATCCTTCAAAGACTGGATTTGCCAGGCCTTAAATATCCATGTTAATTCAAAGGAAGCTTTTAGCCAGGAAGAAAGCGATTATGCAGGATTATGGATCAGGAGGACTTCAGGTCCTTTTCCAGCCTCAATATTTACACTAAAAGCAGGTAAGAAATTTGAAGAACAAGAAGAACATGAAAAAGAAAAAGAAGATAAACGTGAGCCGTTGGATAAGCTACCACCTCCATATCCTAACAATCCACTCCCGGCGGCTCCCCCTCCGGTGGCTGTGGTATCGCCACCAGTACCACCGTTGCCCCAGCTTCCACCACCAACAGCACCAGAATTAGACTGACCTCCGGCCGCATGCAGGAGAAGTAGGACGGATGTATCTGAGAGGGCTTCTCTATATCCCTTAAGGGAGGTAACTGGTGTATAACTGGTGCGCGTCTTGGTGGAGCAGAGACTCCCGGCGTACCCAGCACTGTTTGCTTACCTCTATTCATTCAGTGAATTGTAAACTTTGATTGTAATCCTATTTGGGACTTTTATTTATTATAACAGACAACCTTGTAAAACGCAGACAACCAGAATCCTTACAGCAATTAGGTGGAAATCACGGCGTAAGAAACATTACCACCTCAAAGAGTAAAAACCTCAAAAGAAATGTGACTTGTAACAGGCCAGCAGCTGTGTATTTTCTGTGAAGCACCAGCTAGATTATGAACCTTGAATAGCGCAGTTAAAGGGGAAACAGGGGAGGGTCCCGGTCCTCGGCAGAAAAAAAAAGTGTATAAACTGTGTATGGAATTAGTAGGCACCCTCCTGCTTGTGGGACACCCGCCATTGTAATCTCGAATAATAATGCTACTGTACTGAGATCCTCGACTCAGCCTATGCTATTTGCTACAGATTGATTCAGGGTTTTAAGGTTTCAGGGATTGGGCACTAGGGTTGGGTTTCAGGGTAAGGGGTTTCAGGGTTTATGTTTAGGATTTTAAGGTTTTTAGGGTTGGAGTTTTAACGGTTAGGGTTTTAAGGATTTGGGGGTTAGGGTTTTAAGGGTTTCAGGGTTAGCGTGTTAGGGTATTAGAGTTTTTTGGGTTGTAGTGTTGATATGTTTTTTAGGGTTAGAGTCTTAAGGTTTTATTTTTGGTCAGTTATTTACGGTTAGGGTTTTAAGATCTTTTTTTTGTTTTGTTTTGTTTTGTTTTTTCAGGTTAGTTTCTCCAGGTCCAGGGTTTTGAGTATCCTAATTTTGGGGGTTTGGATTTTGAGCATCTTAATTTTTGGGGTTAGGCTTTTGTGTGCCCTAATTTTTTGGGATAGGCTTTCAAGCATCCTAAGTAGTTGGGTTAGGGTTTTGAGCATCTTAATATTTTGGGTCTGGGTAATGAGCATCCTCAGTTTTCAGGATAGGGTTTTGAGCATCTTAATGTTTCCAGGATAGGGTTTGGAGCGTCCTAATGTTTTGGGTTGGGGCTTTGAGCGTCCTAATGTTTTTGGGTTAGGGTTTGGAGCGTCCTAAATTTTGAGGATAGGGTTCTGAGCATCTCAGTGTTTCCAGGATAGGGTTTTGAGCGTCCTAAGTATTTGGGATAGGTCTTTGAGCTTCCTAATGTTTTCCGGATAGGGTTTGGAGCATCATAATGTTTTGGGTTTGGGTTTTGAGCGTCCGAATGTTTTTGGGTTAGGGCTTGGAGCATCCTAATGTTTTTGGGTTAGGGCTTTGAGCGTCCTGTTTTCGGGATAGGGTTTTGAGCGTCCAAAGTTTTTGGGTTTGGGTTTTGAGCGTCCAAAGTGTTATAAGTTGCCCCCTTAATTAATTTTCAGAGAGCATTGTATTAATCATAGAAAGGAATTTATTGAGTAAGCAAACATCAAGCAAAACAGCACTGGGCAGCCGGGGAGTCTCAGCTCCGCCAACGGCAAGCACCTCACCCCTGCCAGGGTCCCTTTTTATACCTTGCTAATTCTGGGATTACTCAGCACATCCTGGTATATTCTGCGACTGCGCGCACTGTTGCTATGTTCCCTCAACATAACCCTAAAATTAACCGTAACCATTACCCTAACACTTATCCTTACCTAACCCTAACCCTAACACTTACTCTAACTTTTAGCCCTGACCCATAACCTTAGACTTCCCCTACCCTTACCCTTACTCTTCCCCTTACCCTAACCCTTACCCTTACACTTACGGTTACCATTAACCTTACCCTTACCCGAACACTTACCCTTACCCTATCCCTTACACTAATCCTTATCCATACAACTTCCGCTTACCCTAACACTTAACCTTAACCTAACCCTAACCCTAAACCTTACCTGAACCCTTACCCTGACCCTTACATTAACCCTAACCCTAAAACTTAACCTTAACCTTACCCTTAACCTTAACCTAATACTTACCCTTACTTTTCCCTCACCCTAACCCTAAAATTAACCCTAACCATTACCCCAACACTTACCCTTACCCTAACCCTTACCCTTACCATAACCCATACTCTAACACATACTTCTACCCGTACCCGTACCCTTACCGTAACCCTTACCCTTACCGTTACCGTAACCCTTACCCTTACCCTATCCCTTACCCTTACCCTAACCCTAAATCTTACCCTTATCCTAACACTTACCCTTACCGTAAACCTTACCCTTTCTGCTACACTTACCCTTAGCCTAAATCTAAACCTTACACTTACCCTTAGCCTAACCCTCGCCCTTACCATTACCCATACCCTTATTCTTACCCTTACCGTAACACTACGGTTACCATTAACCTTACCCTTACCCTAACACTTATCCTTAACCTAACCCTTACCCTAAACCTTACCCCAACCCTTACCCTGACCCTTACATTAACCCTAACCTCTACCCTAAACCTTACACTTACTTTTAACCTTAACCTTACCCTTAACATTAACTTAATACTTACGCATACGTTTTCCTGACTTTAACCCTAAAACTAACCCTTACCCTAACCCTTACACTTACCCTAACCCTAACCCTAACCCTTACTCTAACCCTTACCCTGACCTGTACCCTTACACTTACCCTTACCCTTATACTTACCCTAATTCTTACCCATACCATAACCCATACCCTAACACATATTTGTACCCTTAACCTTACCCTTACCCTTACTCTATCCGTTACCCTTACGCTTACCCTTAACATAAACCTTACCCTTGACCTTACCCTTACCATAAGCCCTACAACAACACTTACATGTACACTTACGCTTACACTTACCCTAGCAATTACTCGTACAATTACCCTTACCCTTACCCTTAACCGAAGCCGAAACCTTAAACCTTACAGTAAACCTTACCCTTTCTGCTACACTTACCCTTAGCCTAAATCTAAACCTTACACTTACCCTTACTGTAACCCTCACCCTTACTGTTGCCAATACCCTTACTCTTACCCTTACCCTAACCCTTCTCCTTACACTTACTGTTACCTTTAACATTACCCTTACCCTAACACTTACACTTATCCTTATCCATGCCCTTACCCTTACCCTAATCCTTACCCTTAACCTAACCCTAACCCTAAACCTTACCCCAGCCCTTACCCTGACCCTTACATTAACCCTAACCCTTACCCTAAAAGTTACACTTACTCTTAACCTTAACCTTACCCTTAACTATTACCCTAACACTTACCCTTATGTTTCCCTCACCCTAACCCTAAAATTAACCCTAACCATTACCCTAACACTTACCCTTACCCTAACCCTTACCCTTACCATAACCCATATCCTAACACGTACTTGTAGCCTTAACTTTACCATTCCCCTTACCCTTACCTTTACTGTCTCCGTTACCCTTACACTTACACTTAACATAAACCTTAAAGTTAACCTAACCCTTGTTATAAATGGCTCAGGATTCAAATTAGGATTAAATAAAAAAATAGGATTTATTGAAAGAATATAAAGGAATAGAGGTAAGCAAACAGCGCTGGGTGCACCGGGAGTCTCCGCTCCACCAGGACGCACACCAGTTACATCAAGCAGCTGATTTTTATGCTCCTAGACTAATACATATTCATTACTACTTCTAAAAAAAATAGATTATTAAAATTAGCTTCCGGGGTGCAGTCCCTCCTACTGGAGCATGCGCAGTCTCCTCTGGGGTCTCTTCTGGGGGTCTCTAGGGGTCTTTCATGCTGAAGGCTCGTAGTCTTCCTCTCCCCCTTTGTACTTACTTGGCACCATACCAAGTTTATAGAACATTCTCTTCAAGACTTGTCTCCCAGCCGTCCTTCAGCTTCTTTTTCCTTCCTCTTAATCTCTCGGCCCCCCTAACCAGATACCAAAGATCCGCATAGTATCCCATAACAGTCACTAGTTGTTATCAGTTGTTCTGAAACTCCCAGACATCAAACACAAACAGCTTCACGAGTAATTAAAACATTCTTCCCCAGCCATTCACAGACACATCTATAGCAGTGTTAGAAATAGAAGTCCGGAATAACAAAAGCAAACAGGTTCATAAATTTAAGGAGTGATAAATTGACTAGAATGAGGGGGAGACTGGGACACACTGCAGCTGAGGTTCAAGAATTAAATTGCCAGTGCAGGGCCCAGAGGCAGACAGGATTCAAACAGAATTGTTCTTTATGGACACGAATTGTTAAAACATTCCTCACAATCCCTTATCTTCTTTTTAACATCCCCAATTCGTGTCTCTTCTGTTATTAATAATTGGATTTCATCAGTTTGTTCTTGGAGGGTCCAATTCTTAAGCATCATAATTGACATATTCCCTTCTTTTTTTAATGAAGTTATTACAAATGTACTATTTATCACCCGGTGTATTAATAATGTAAGACAAGGTATCATACAAGGTACAAATAATAACGTAATTACACCACATAACAATAAAAATAACACTCTTTTGACCCATGGTCCACCAGGCAGCCATGAAAATAAATCCCATTCCATATCCTTCCATTCCATATGCTCACCTCCCCCCTCCTTCTCTGGGATGGGAGAGAGAAATGGGAAAGTGAAGCCTGTGAGTTGAGATAAAAACAAGAAGATAATAACAATAATGATGATAATAGTACTACTAGTAATAATGTGTACGAAACAAGTGATGCACAATGCAATTGCTCACCACCTGCTGTCCGATGCCCAACCTAACCCCGAGCAGTCCGGCCCTCCTCCCAGCCTGCCTGCTGGCAGGACAGTGAGAAGCTGAATTTGGCTTGGTCCTTGGCTTGGTGTAAGCACTGCTCTGTAACAATTAAAAACAATTAAAACATCAGCATATTATTAACATTCTTCTCATCCTAAACCAGAACATAACATTCTATCAGTTACTAGGAAGAAACACCTTTTCATCAATCTTTAAACAGTAATTACTAAAGTTAAATTTTCCACAGACTTCTCCTTCTTGTGCTAGCAAACAATCCAAAGCTAGGCAATTTTGATACAAAGCAGTTCTCATCTTTATAACTCATTTAGATCAGTTCTCATCATTTATAACTATTTCTATTACAGCTAATAACCTAATTATTCTATTAAGTATATATACTGAGGTCCTATAGCCCCAGGATCTGTCTTCTGCCCATGTAGCTGGATCATAATAGGCAAACGCCTTCAGGGTCGATTCAGGCTTGTGTTACCGTTCGGCCTGTCAGGGTGATCCAGCTCCTGTAAAACGAATCACAATTTTATATAAGTTTAAAAAAGAGGTTTTTTATGTTATTTTCTCGGGACAACCTGATCTTAGTGTGGGAGAAGTCCGGTCGAGGCCCTCTCATTCGGCAGTCAATACCGATAGGGGTTGCCTCCCTCGGTAGACCATACACACCACAGTGGAGGGTCCTGCCCCAGTCTTGCCTTCTCCCTTTTCTCCCTTTAGGCTTGTCCTTTTTATTTGGCATCCTTAATTCATGCAGAGCCTCGTTGCCAGAATATTAGTTCTCCCTTAGCTTGAGTTTCAGTTTCCCAGGAGCGGACTCAACCCTCCAAGTTTCAGTAGTTACTGGTCCTTTTATTCTGGATGCGTGGGTCCCTTTCTGCAGTTCTCACAGCTGTTTCAGTAGTCAGTAAAACAAGGTACAGTCCCTCACATCGAGGGTTCAGTGATTCTTCCCTCCCGTGGCTGCTTGTTGAAACACTTTATTTTTTATCTTCTGACAAGTTAAATAACAGTTATTTAATTTGCTTTGCCGTATGGCCCTTTCCAGGTTCCTGTAGCAGGATTCATCTGATAGCCTTTCAGGTTGATACAGATTTGACTACAGGGTTTTGGCATTCATCACTACCTCCACAGTTTCACAGCTGGACAGTCACATTCATTTATGTTGCATTCCTTCAGGGGCTCATCACCCCAGTCCTTGCAGTCTCTCTGCTGGTTACACACTTTATTGATATCTATTGATATCTATTGATATCTCCACTTCTGCACTTGAATTTGCCAGGTCCAGAGCACTGAATAACATTGTTACAGTTTGCTTCATCAGTGCCATCCAGACAGTCTCTCACACCACTGCACTGCCTACTCCCATGGACACAGTTCACATCTGAACTGGTCTGGCCTACAGGTCCAGGAAGGGCAGTTAATTTCATCTCTTCCATCCTTACAGTAAGGATCTCTATCACATCGCCACAATTCTCTTCATCTTCTCCACTGTCACAGTCTTTTTCACCATCACATTTCCATGACACTGTTCTCATATGACACAGCTCAGCACTTTCATCAGACCCATCTTCACAATCCAGATCCCCATCACACTGCCATCTGTTTGGCACACACTGACCACCGTTGCACACAAAGTCAGATTCAGCACACATCTTCTTCACACATCTTCTTCACACAAACACTCTCATCACTGCCATCTGAGCAGTCTTCACATTTTACTCTAGCACCGTCGGCAGCAGTGCACAGTCAGGCGAAGGCGAGCAGCAGGCAGAGCGCCTCGCCTCGCACCGTCACCTGTGTCACTTATACTACTCCTATTACCCATGCTGTTAGTGTCAGTGGCATCCTCCTTTTCTTTTTGCCACTGACCATTCACCACAAATGGATGAGACACATGATTACTAGTTAGGAAAGAGAGTGTAACGTCTGCTATATGGCTGCAGGCAGTGCCAGCTGCAACCTTAGGTTTGTGAAAGAGCCTGCTGGTGGTCATTTGGCAGTGTAATCTGCGTCTCTGCACTCCTGCCCTGCAATAGAGCTTAGTCGTCATTAGTAACAGTTATAACACCGATCTGGGGACTAATAGTCTTTTTTGCATTGCAAGATAAACCTTTTATAAAAAGAATGCTAGAGTGAAGCAGCACAGCCGCTGCTGCCACTGCCTCCATGGTTACGTCAGACAGGCTGCAGGGTCCTGATGTCCGCCCCTCTGCTCTGTGCCGACTGGCCACACGGTGAGGGTCGGCTACCGGTGTCCACTGACGCCTCTGGTCTCCCGTAGCAACTCGATCTTGGATGTCCCGCAATTACTTCAATTCCCCGCGTTTTCCGGCTTCTGTCCGGTCTATTCTGTGTCTCTCAGAGCCGTCCGTGGCTCTGCAGCGTCTCTCAGGGCTCTCTCCGTCCAGTGGTAGTCCCTCCGTAGTGTCTCGGGTCTCCCAGCGCCACTCCAGTCTCTCGGCACAGCTCCGGTCTCTCGGCCTGTTCAGGTCTCAGCGAGTCCAGGTCTCGGCCTGTGCAGGCCTCATATGTTGCAGTGATTCAAAGATCGAAGCCGTAATTCCTTTAAGTGGTATATTCTTTATTGCAGCGCTGGATGCACGGGGGATCTCTCCACCTATCGTGCACACCCAAAGCAAAAAGCAGTCTTGAATTTATACAATCAATCTATCAATATTCTACAAGCACCTATACATATGCATTACCTATCCCCGCCTTCCCTCGCTTCTCATGCTAATTAGCCTTTTGGCACCTTGCGCCTGCGTAGAGCCTTCCAAGAATTGTGGGCAGGGGTCTTTGGGACGTGGGCAGGGGTCTCTGGGAGGAAGACCCCGAGTCTTCCTCACAGTGTACTTTTCACCTTTGGTCAGGAATCTGCTGAATTGGCATGTTTCTTAATTGCGAGAGCTGGTTGTTGCCAATTCTTCCGTTTGTTGTATCTTTATAATGAATTCCAATGTCCAGTTTTGAGATTTATAGTCCTTACATTTGTTTCTCTGTCCGTCTGCCGCTTCCTTATCATGAGTTTCAGTGTCTTGTTTCGAGATATACAGTCCATGTCTGGGGATTGTCCTTGCCTCCCCAATGCCTCCCCAATACCTCCTTAATCAATCCCCCCTTTTCTTTTCTCATGCAAATTCTTTTGCATCAGATACTTTCATTATTTACAGTAACACAACAAAGCAGGCATCTAAACAACATGCACACAAATATTCCTAATACTACTAATGCGATTAGAGCAATGAACACTTGTTTCAACCATTGAAAATTGGGCAACCAGGAGGTTAACTTATTCCATATTTCACTAAAACTCCACGAAAGATCATCTTTACTGATCTCATGTAGGACCCTTGTCTGCTTCCATATTTCTTTCAGGTCGGTAGAGATCCTTCCACTCTGATCTACATACACACAACAACTTGTATCTATTACTGTACAGACTCCCCCTTTTCTGGAAAATCTAGTAAATTCTTTTACTTAATACGGAAATTTTCTTTCCCAATCATTATGATATGTACCCCTCAATACCTTACCATGCACATTTGTCAAGGAGGCTAACATGGACATTCGTTGTAACAATTTCCAATTCCAAACAAGTAATACAAAAGACAATATTAAACTTATACCAACTAATATCAATTGTTCAATTACAAGATGTCTGATTTCCCACATAAGTAGTATCCGTATTTATACAATGCTGTTTTCCCATACCCCTAGGTGGGTTACACCTTTGTACACATACATAGTAAGATTCCAACAGCACAAAGCTACTCACTTCTAGTTCCAAAACTTCTTCATATTTTTGACCCCAAGATGTGTTTTCCCACAAATTAGTCCAAGATAAGTTTGCAGGCAACGGAATCCCGATTAACGATACACCCTTATTCCCATGCTGTGGCAGATGGGTGCATACCCAACAGTTCGTCTTATTAGTTACTTGAGAAATTGTTTGTATTAAGGTCAGGTGTAAGTTCTCATCCCAAGTTGCCCACCCCGAATCCGAGAACCGCACCCCTGCAATCATTAGGATCTGGAAAACCGTAATTTTGTTGGTCCAATTGGAGTGGTGGTTTATATCCTCGCCGGGACCTTCTTCACTCTTGAATTGTGGATCCAAGCTGCTTGCTTCTTAATCTTAATGGCGGTATGTGTTGTCAGTAATACTTGGTATGGTCCCATCCACTTTCCTTCCATTTTTCCTGTAGGGGTTGTCCTGA
>NW_028137743.1:0-1000 GCF_965140915.1 Aythya marila
TGGTGAGGAGGCTCCAATTAACCTGCCTGTGGCACTACAGCATGTGCTGGGGCTGGTGGCAGGTGAGCAGATTTTGGAAGGAATCAGGAGAGCCCAGGGGAGCTGCAGGGACAGTGTGTCCCAGGGGGTCAGCAGTGAATGGAGCCCACAGAGCATGAGCCTCTTCCCGGTGGAGTCCCCCTGCGATCAAGTGTTAAATCTGGATGTGAGCAGGACAAGAAGAGCCCCGTGACCCAGGGGACATAGGAGGAACAGGGAAAGAAGTCTGGTGAGCGAATGTGGAATGTGAATAGTGGAATGCCATAGGGTGCAGCACCCAAACACTTCTCATGGCACTGCAAAGAAGGCAGGCTGAGGAGCTCCAGGACCAGGGCTCTCAGCCCAGCTCAGAGAGGTGGTTTGTTCCTCTGCAGCGGGACACAGAATGGCTCAGTCAGAAGTCCAGATGTGCCTGGTACAGTTCAGGCTTCAGCATGCACATGGTGTACATGTGCTGAGGTGAACCTGAGGCTGCACAAATACCCTCAGCCAGGGTCCATTTTTCATGCCGTGGAGAATGAAGGCTGGTCAGCCTCACCTCAGTCCCTGCGAAGGTGATGGGGCAAGCTTTTCCACAGCCACCTCCAGGCACTTGAAGGAAAAAAATAGGATTGGTGAACCCGTAGAGGAAGGGAAGGAAAGGGAAGCAAAGGGAAGAGAAGGTGCTTACTTGTCTTTAGCAAGGCCTTTGGCTTTGTCTCAGAGAATTCTTATAGCCAGAATGGTGCTATGTGGATTTAACAAATTGGTGAGGCCGTGGGTGTGCCAGTTTGCTGGACAATCAGGCCCAGATATCATCCATGACACATAGTGCTGTCAGCCAGTTCTTAGCATCATCCCTCAGCAATCAGCACTTGGGGCAGCACTGCTGGATGTCGTTATTGCCTGTCTGAATTACCGGATGGAGCACACTTTCAGATCTTTTCTGGATGGTGTCAAGCTCAGAGGAGCCCTTGATCAA
>NW_028137741.1:0-7000 GCF_965140915.1 Aythya marila
ACCCGCAATTTACCCTTTTCCACCACGATGACAACGGAAAACCCAACAAAACACCCCAAAAAAGAACGAGACCACCCCAAAAACAGAAGAAAACTGTAAAAAAAAAAAAAAAAAAAAAAAAAAAAACCAGAAGAAATCCCCCAAAGCCAGAGATTCAACCCCCAAATTCCTTAAACTCACCAGATATTCTCCAAAACCCACGATTTACCCTTTTTCACCATGATGACCGAGAACCCAACAAAACCCAACGGACAACCCCAAACACCTCAAAAACTTCCCAAAAAAGAACGGGACCAGGCAAAAAAAAAAACAAAAGAAAACCCCCAAAACCATGAATCTGCCCCAAAAGTCCCCCTAAACCTACCTGAAGTTCTCCAAAAACCACAATTTCTCTTTTTCCACCACGATGTCAAAGGAAAACCCAACGAAACCAATCAGAGACCCCAAAACACGTCAAAATAACGCCAAAAAAGAACTGGATCAGAAGAAAAAAAAAAATAAAACTAAAATAAAGTATGAATTTTCCCCCAATACCACCCTAAACTCAACTAATCTTCTCCAAAACCCACAATCCACTCCCTTTTACCTTAACGACCAACGAGAACCCAACGAAATCCAATGGAGACACCAAAACACGTCAAAAACACCACAAAACAGAATAGGATCACCCCAAAAAAACAGAAGAAAACGCCAAATACAATGAATCCGCACCAAAGGTCCCCCTAAACCTACCTGAAGTTCTACAAAACCCGCAATTTACCCTTTTCCACCACGATGACAACAGAAAACCGAATAAAACAACAAATAAAGAACGGGACCACCCCAAAAAAAGAAGATAATCCTAAAAAAAAAAAAAAAAAAAAAAAAAAAACAGAAGAAATCTCCCAAAATCATAGATTCACGCCCCAAAAATCCTTAAAATCACCTGATGTTCTCCAAAACCCATATTTACCCTTTTCCACCATGATGACCGAGAACCAAAAAAAACACAACGGAGACCACAAAACACGTCAAAAACAACCCCAAAAAGAAAAGGATCACCCCAAAAACGAAAGAAAACCCCCAAAAACCATAGATCCATCACAAAAGTCCCCCTAAACCTACCTAATGTTCTACAAATCCCAAAGTCCACTCCAGAGAACCGTAAAAACAATTAGGAACCCTTCAAAACCCAACGGAGACCCCAAAACACATCCAAAACACCCCAAACAAGAACAGGATCACCCCAAAATGAAAGAAAACCCCAAATACCATGAATCCACCCCAAACGTCCCCCTTAACCTACCTGATGTTCTCCAAAACCCACAATTTACCATTTTCCAACATGATGACAACGGAAAACCCAACGAAACCCAACAGAGACCCCAAAACACGTCAAAAACACCACAAAAAAAAGAACAGGATCACCCCAAAAAAAAACAGAAGAAAACCCCAAATACCATAGATGCACCCCCAAACCACCCTAAACCTACCTGATGTTCACCAAAACCAACTATTTACCATTTTCCACACTGATGACCAACAAGAACCCAACTAAAATCCAACGGAGACCCCAAAACACGTCAAAAACACGCCAAAAAGGAACTGGATCAGAAGAAAAAAACCCAAAACCGTGATTTTCCCCCAAAAACCACCCTAAGCTCACCTGATCTTCTCCAAAATCCACAATCCACTCCCATTGACCTTAACGACAAACGACAACCCAACGAAACCCAACGGAGACACCAAAACACGTCAAAAATACCCCAGAAAAGAACAGGATCACCCCCAAAAAACAGAAGAAAAACTCAAATACCATGAATACACCCCAGAAGTCACCCTAAAACTACCTGAAGTTCTCCAAAAATCGCAATTTACCATTTTCCACCACAATGACAACGGAAAACGCAACAAAACCCAACGGAGACCATAAAACACGTCACAAACACCCCCAAAAAGAATAGGATCACGCCCAAAAACGAAAGAAAATCCCCAAAATCATAGATCCACCCCAAAACCACCCTAAACCTACCTGATGTTCTCCAAAAACAGCAATTTACCCTTTTCCACCGTGATGACCACGGAAAACCCAACGAAACCCAACGGAGACCCCAAAACACGTCAAAAACACACCAAAATCAACCCAGATCCTAAAAAAAAAAAAAAAAAAAAAAAAAAAAGCCATGATTTAACCCTAAAAAAACCCTTAAACCTACCTGATCTTCTCCAAACCCCACAATCCACTCCCATTGACCTTAACGACAAACGACAACACAATGAAACACAACGGAGACCCCAAAACACGTCAAAAACACCCCAAAAAATATCGGCATCACCCCCAAATCTGGAAGAAAATACGCCAAAACCATAGATCCACCCCAAAACCACCCTAAACCTACCTGATGTTCTCCAAAACCCACAATTTACCTTTTTCCAACATGATGACAAACGAGAACCCAAGAAAACCCAACAGAGACCCCAAAGAACGTCAAAAACACCCCAAAAAATATCGGCATCACCCCCAAAACTGGATGAAAATCCACCAAAACCATAGATACACCCCAAAACCACTCTAAACCTACCTGATGTTCTCCAAAACCCACAATTTACCACTTTCCACCATGATGACCACGGAAAACCCAACGAAACACAACAGAGAATCAAAAAAAAAAATAAAAAAAAAATAAAAATAAATCAACCCAGATCCTAAAAAAAAAAAAAAAAAAAAACATGATATAACCCCCAAAAAAACTAAAACCTACCTGATATTCTCCAAAACCCACAATCCACACCTATTTAACATAACGCCCAACAAGAAAACAACAAAACCCAACGGAGACCACAAAACACGTCCAAAACACCCCAAAAAAGAACAGGATCACCCCAAAATGAAAGAAAACCCCAAATACCATGAATCCACCCCAAACGTCCCCCTTAACCTACCTGATGTTCTCCAAAACCCACAATTTACCATTTTCCAACATGATGACAACGGAAAACGCAACGAAACCCAACAGAGACCCCAAAACACGTCCAAAACACCACAAAAAAAGAACAGGATCACCCCCCAAAAAAAACAGAAGAAAACCCCAAATACCATAGATGCACCCCCAAACCACCCTAAACCTACCTGATGTTCACCAAAACCAACTATTTACCATTTTCCACACTGATGACCAACAAGAACCCAACTAAAATCCAACGGAGACCCCAAAACACGTCAAAAACACGCCAAAAAGGAACTGGATCAGAAGAAAAAAACCCAAAACCGTGATTTTCCCCCAAAAACCACCCTAAGCTCACCTGATCTTCTCCAAAATCCACAATCCACTCCCATTGACCTTAACGACAAACGACAACCCAACGAAACCCAACGGAGACACCAAAACACGTCAAAAATACCCCAGAAAAGAACAGGATCACCCCCAAAAAACAGAAGAAAAACTCAAATACCATGAATACACCCCAGAAGTCACCCTAAACCTACCTGAAGTTCTCCAAAAATCGCAATTTACCATTTTCCACCACGATGACAACGGAAAACGCAACAAAACCCAACGGAGACCATAAAACACGTCACAAACACCCCCAAAAAGAATAGGATCACGCCCAAAAACGAAAGAAAATCCCCAAAACCATAGATCCACCCCCCAAAAATCCTTAAACTCACCTGAATTTCTCCAAAACCCACAATTTACCTTTTACCACCACGATGACAAAGGAAAACACAACGAAACCAATCAAAGAACCCAAAACACGTCAAAATAAGGCCAAAAAAAACAGGATCAGAAGAAAAAAAAAAAACAAAACGTATGAACTTTCCCCCAATACCACCTTAAACTCACCTACTCTTCTCCAAAACCCACAATCCACTCCCATTTAACTTAACGACCAACGAAAACCCAACGAAACCCAACGGAGACCCCAAAACACGTCAAAAACACCCCAAAAAAGAACAGGATCACGCCAAAAAATAGAAGAAAACCCCAAATACCATAGATCCACCCCAAAGACATCCTAAACCTACCTGATGTTCTCCTAATCCCAAAGCACACTCCCAAACCACCATAAAACACATTAGGAACTCAACGAAACGCAACGGAAACCCCAAAACACTTCAAAATCACCCGAAGAAAGGAGAGGATCACTCCCCCAAAAAGAAGAAAACCCCAAATACCATGAATCCACGTGAAAACTCCCCCTAAACCTACCTGAAGTTCTCCAAAACACACAATTTACCCTTTTACACCATGATGACCACGGAAAACCCAACGAAACCCAACGGAGACCCCAAAAAACGTCAAAAACACACCAAAACCAACACAGATGCTAAAAAAAAAAAAAAAAAAAAAAAAAAAGCCATGATTTAACCCTAAAAAAACCTTAAACCAACCTGATGTTCTGCAAAACCCACAATCCACTCCTATTTAACATAATGACAAACAAGAACCCAACAAAACCTAATGGAGACCCCAAAACACGTCAAAAACACCCCAAAAAATATCGGCATCACCCCCAAAACAGGAAGAAAATCCGCCAAAACCATAGATACACCCCAAAACCACCCTAAACCTACCTGATGTTCTCCAAAACCCACAATTTACCCTTTTCCACCATGATGACAAACGAGAACCCAAGAAAACCCAACAGAGACCCCAAAGAACGTCAAAAACACCCCAAAAAATATCGGCATCACCCCCAAAACTGGATGAAAATCCACCAAAACCATAGATACACCCCAAAACCACTCTAAACCTACCTGATGTTCTCCAAAACCCACAATTTACCACTTTCCACCATGATGACCACGGAAAACCCAACGAAACACAACAGAGAATCAAAAAAAAAAAAAAAAAAAAAAATCAACCCAGATCCTAAAAAAAAAAAAAAAAAACATGATATAACCCCCAAAGAAACTAAAACCTACCTGATGTTCTCCAAAACCCACAATCCACACCTATTTAACATAACGCCCAACAAGAAAACAACAAAACCCAACGGAGACCCCAAAACACGTCCAAAACACCCCAAAAAAGAACAGGATCATACCAAAAAATAGAAGAAAACCCCAAATACCATAGATGCACCCCAAAACCACCCTATCCCTACCTGATGTTCTTCAAAAACAACAATTTACCCTTTTCCAATGCAATGACCAACGAGACCCAACAAAACACAACAGAGAACCCAAAAAACGTCAAAAACAACCCAAACCAAGAACGGCATCACCCCCAAAACTGGAAGAAAACCCCAAATACCATAGATCCACCCGAAAGACACCCTAAACCTACCTGATGTTCTCCTAATCCCAAAGCACACTCCCAACCACCATAAAACGCATTAGGAACTCAACGAAACGCAACGGAAACCCCGAAACACTTCAAAATCACCCGAAGAAAGGAGAGGATCACTCTCCAAAATAGAAGAAAACCCCAAATACCATGAATCCACGCGAAAAGTCCCCCTAAACATACCTGAATTTCTCCAAAACCAGCAATTTACCCTTTTCCACCATGATGACCACGGAAAACCCAACGAAACCCAACGGAGACCCCAAAACACGTCAAAAACACACCAAAATCAACCCAGATACTAAAAAAAAAAAAAAAAAAAAAAAAAAAATGCCATGATTTAAACCTAAAAAAACCCTTAAACCTACCTGATGTTCTGTAAAACCCACAATCCAATCCTATTTAATATAATGACAAACAAGAACCAAACAAAACCCAACAGAGACCCCAAAACACGTCAAAACACCCCAAACAAGAACGGCATCACCCCCAAAATTGGAAGAAAATCCCCCAAAACCATAGATACACGCCAAAACCACCCTAAACCTACCTGATGTTCTCCAAAACCCACAATCCACACCTATTTAACATAATGACCAACACGAACACAACAAAACCCAACGGAGACCCCAAAACACGTCCAAAACACCCCAAAAAAGAACAGGATCACGCCAAAAAATAGAAGAAAACCCCAAATACCATAGATCCACCCCAAAGACACCCTAAACCTACCTGATGTTCTCCTAATCCCAAAGCACACTCCCAACCACCATAAAAAACATTAGGAATTCAACGAAACGCAACGGAAACCCCAAAACACTTCAAAATCACCCGAAGAAAGGAGAGGATCACTCCCCCAAAAAGAAGAAAACCCCAAATACCATGACTCCACGCGAAAACTCCCCTAAACCTACCTGAAGTTCTCCAAAACCCACAATTTACACTTTTACAACACGATGACCATGTAAAACCCAATGAAACCCAACGAAGACCCCAAAACACGTCAAAAACAACACAAAAAGTCCAGGATCATCCCCCCCCCCCCCCCAAAAAAAAAAAAAAACTGAGTACCATATATCCACCCCAAAACCACCCTAAACCTACCTGATGTTCTACAAAACCCACAATTTACCCTTTTCCACCATGATGACCAATGAGAACACAACAAAACCCAACAGAGACCCCAAAAACCTTAAAAAACACCCCAAACAAATATGGCATCACCCCCAAAACTTAAAGAAAATCCCCCAAAACCATAGATCCACCCCAAAACCACCCCTACACATACCTGATGTTCTCCAAAACCCACAATTTACCCTTTTCCAACACGATGACCAACGAGAACCCAACAAAACCCAACAGAGACCCCAAAAACGTCAAAAACACCCCAAACAAGAACGGCATCACCCCCAAAACTGGAAGAAAATCCCCAAAAACCATAGATCCACCCCAAAACCACCCTAAACCTACCTGAAGTTCTCCAAAACCCACAATCCACTCATATTTAACATAATGACCAACAAGAACACAACAAAACCCAACGGAGACCCAAAACACGTCCAAAACACCCCAAAAAGAACAGGATCATGCCAAAAAATAGAAGAAAACCCCAAATACCATAGATCCACCCCAAAGACACCCTAAACCTACCTGATGTTCTCCTAATCCCAAAGCACACTCCCAAACACCATAAAACGCATTAGGAACTCAACGAAACGCAACGGAAACCC
>NW_028137740.1:0-18000 GCF_965140915.1 Aythya marila
AAGCATCGGGGGTAGGATCTGTTCTGCCCATATAACACTGGGGGTCCTGCCCCTATGGCTCTGGGGAGGGGCTCCTGCTCATACAGGAGGCGGGGGGGGGTCAATCCTTCTGTATGACCCCAGTGTATGGGGGGGGTCTTTCCCCTACAACCCTAGTGTACGTAGGGGTCTGTCCTGGCTTTAGGGTGGGGGGTGTCTGTCCGGCCCCCATTGCCCCGGGATGGGGCTCTCTGGTTCGCACACCCCTTAGTGGGGGTGGCGGGGGGGCTGATTTAGGGGTGCAGCCTGGGTCTGTTTCCTGCCCCAAACCCTATTTTGGGTGTCAGTGAGCCTCACCCGAAGGGGAGATATTGGTGAAATGTTTCCTTTTTCTTCCCCGCCTCCCCAAAATCCATCTTGGGGTCAGAAACAAGGATTTAAGTGCTGTATTAAATCGGAGAGCAGCCTCCAGGCCTTGAAATAAGCCATTTCCAGGAGCCGAATCCCCACAAACTGCCCCCCCAGCAGTTTCCCCTACCCCCAGGTCCCAGTGCTGGCAGAGCCCAGCCTCACCCCAAAAGCTTCCGATCAACCCCAAATGTCACCGGATCCCCATTGGGCTTAAATCCAGCTTTTCCTATGACCCCTGGAACGCCAACACGAAGAAAAAACAAAACCCCAAACCCCCAAATAAACCACAACCCTGCAGCTTCTTTTCCCCAATGCCCAGCCCCTGCCACCCCAAATCCCTTGGGGTCACACCACAAGCCCCACGTCCCCACACGAGGCTGCGGTCCCTGTAGGGGCGAGAGGGGCGCAGCCCCCGATGCATGCGTGCGGGTGGGCTGCACGGAGCCCGTGGGGATGCTTCTGTGTCCCCGTCATGGGTCGGTCCCGCAGGCGTGCCTGGCCCTGGGACAGCCTCTGTGGCACAGTGACACCCCCCCGAGGCTCGGTGACACCCCCCCGCCTCCCCAGCCGGGCAGCCCCGGACATCCCAGGCTGGGGCTCATCCAGCGCCTGCTTCATTCCTCTCCCTCCGGCCCCCAAGTGGTTTTAGGGCCCTCGATGGCACTGGGAGCGGGGTGACGGGCACACTGGGGGAACTGGGGCCAGGCGTGGGCGGCAGAAGGGGATGGAGGCGACGGGGACAGCGGCGGCGGCGAGCTCGGTGCGCTGGCAGCTGTGCTACGACGTGACAGCCAAGACGTGGTGGATGGTGAGTGGGGGCGGCCGGCCGGGGGGGGTCACTGCACGAGAAACCGATTTTGGGGTGGGGAGAAGGATCTGGAGGCAAAAGCGGGGCTGTGCGCCGAGGAAACGGGGGATTAGGGCTGGGACCGAGGTTGTGTGCAGCAGGAGTTTGGGTTCGTGCCCTCCGCTGCTGGCACTGGCCCTGCTCTGGGTCTCACCCTTGCTCACCCCCAGCTTCCAAAAACGCTTCTTGGGGGAAACCCCAGGAGCAGCACCCCCCTGCTGGGCTGCCTGGCACCTGAGCATCGCCCGCACGCGGCCGGGCCCCATCCTTGGGACGGTGCCGCGAGGACAGGACCTGGCGGCCACCCGCCAGCACGCACTGCGGCTCGAGGCACAGGTTTGGACGTGGCCCTGAGCTGATTTCGGGCAGGAGACGAATCCCTCAGCGGCTTCAAACCCCCAGGGTGTTGTGTTGGGGCCCCACGGGGCAGTGACGGCTTCAGCCAAGGCGTCTGCGGCAGCTCCCCAGTGCCCGTCCCCCGTGTGCGGATATTACCCAGATGCCGAAGGGTTTTTCTGGGAAGCAGATGGGCTGAGCTGGTTCCTGCCGTGCGGGAGAGCCGGGAAGCACCGGCGCTCAGCCGTGAGCTGCGCAGGGCTCTCGGGGACGGGCAGACCCTGGGGACCCGCGGCTTTCCCCATCCCCACCCGGGCATCGCACCCAGGGAGGCGGGCGGCGGAGCGGTGGCGAGGCTGCAGCCTGGTGACGGAGCCGGGGCCGGATCCTGCCCTGCCCCACCGTGGGCGGCTGCAGCTTCCAGGGCAAGAGGTTGGGTTGGTATCAAAGGGCCGTAGGTGGAGGGCATCGTCCTCCCGGCCCCCCCCGATCCCCTCCGGGAACACGGTGCCCCTTCGCCCACGCGGCCCCGAGCCCTGCCCGCCCGCTGGCGAACAGAGCCGGGGCTTCAGAGCGAGAAAAGTGGGGCCTTTGAGGCAGCCCCCGCAGCCCGCGGCCCAGTGCTTCCTCCGGCCGCAGCCGCCGGCGTGGGGGAGCCGGGTCGCGCCAGGACGCCGGGGTGGCGGTGACGCTGGTAAGGGGCTGGCGGGGACCCAGGGGCTCCGGGACCCCCCCCCGGGGGCAGCGGGGTAACGCGTGTGCTGGTGTGGGGGAGCGCAGTCGGGATGTGGGTGCATGGGAGGTGAGCAAACGCACAGAAAACGGTGGCAAAGAACCCAAAGTGGCTGCAAAGCCTCAAAATTCCCGGTCCTTCCAGCCCACCATGGACATGGTCTGCCATGTTGTGGCTTGTCAAGGGACAAGGGACAAGGGACGAGCTAGTTGGCCACTTGCTTTGAACCCCCAAAATGTTTTGGGAACCCACGGGATGGGCCCAGCGGTCCCCAGTTCTGTGTTATCCCACACAACACGGCAGCAAAGGCTCCGGCTCAGAGCCCCCATCCTGCACGCCCAGCTCCCCGCGCGCACCTCCGAGCCACTGAAGGGCGCGTGATGGATTGACCGATGGGGAAAAAATTCATCAGGCTGGAGGTAGCCGTGAATTACGGGGCTAAAAATACCTCCGCGGCCCCTCCTGACAAGACGTCCCCAAGCAAAGCGTGCAGGGAGCCCGAGCCTCTGCTGACACCCCATCCATCACCCCGACCGCGGGGCTGGCGCAAGCGTCCGCACAGCAGCATGTGGCAAGTTTTTTTTTTATCTTTTTGGCATCTTTTTTTTTTTGGCGAGATTTGCAGCCAAGCCCCGGCAGGGCTGTGGCGTGCCCATCCGTCAGTGTCAGCGCGGGGCCCTGAGTCAGCAGCTCTCGGGCGCGGGGTGAGGACATCGCGGGGATGTGGGGACGAAGGTGTGGGGTGTGGGGCCCCTCTGCGCCCAGCTCCTTGAGGATGGGGGTGAAACACAGTGGGGGGGTCGCTGCTGGCTGCAGTCGGGGTCCTGCACCCAGCCTGTGTCCAGCGAGGGGGTGGTTTGGGGCGCAGGGGTGTCCCGATGTCACCGAAGCCTCCCCTGGCATCGTGGCTGGGTGGGGTTATTATAGGAAAGGGGGGGTTGCTCCCCGGTTCCTGGGGGTGTTTGTGGCCCGGTGAGCAATGCTGGTGGCCAGGATGGGAGCACGGATAGGGCTGGGGCTAAAAATGCTCTAAAATGAGCCAAGGGAATTTTTCTGTGTGCTCAGAAGAGATTTTTGGCTGAGGTGGGAAAAAATAATAATAAGAAGAAAATCACTCCCTTGCGTTGATATTTGCAGGATTTTGCCCGAAAGGCCAGGTTTTCGGGGGACACGCAGCCCCCACGAGCTGTCAGCGGGGCCGAGCAGCAGCTCCCACCCCCACGATGCTGCTGGGGGTCCCCACGGGGCGCAGGGTCCCCCCAAACCCACAGCCTGGGGTCCTGGGGGGGGTCCTGCCCTAGCGGCACCTCCCCAGAATCAGCGATCCAGGCGCTGGGGTCCCCAGAGCCCCGTCGCCGGGCGGTGACACGGCGGTGGCCGGGGGCCACGCGTGATGGGCTCCCCCCGTGGGCCGCCCGTGGGCCCGTGGAGGTCGCCGGTGGCCACGGGCGGGTGGCTCCGTGTCCCGCGAGCACTAGGTGGCAGCAGAAGAGCGCGCACGGCCACGGCCACGCGTCCCCACGGCTCCGTGGCACCGGGTGGGTGCCCGGGCACAGCCCGCATCTCCCGTGGGTGCCCCCGCGGGCGGCCCTGCCGTGGGCTGCTGGGGGCGGCCGTGGGGCTTCCCCGCGTGGGGGAGGTTTGGAGGTGGCCGGGGGAGCGGTCACGGGGGGGGGGGGGGGTCCTGAACCCCACCTCCGGCTCTGCTCCTCGTGGGGACACAGGGACACGGGGGGGACCCCGGCCTGCTGGCACCTGCTGGCCCACGGGCACCCTTGGGTGCCAGCACACACACGCGTGCACACACACGCATGAACATGCACCCACACAGGCACACGCGTGTGCTGGCACACCCACACGTGCAAACACGTGCACACACAGGCGTGCACACATCCCCCTGCATGCACACCCCAAAAGCACACGTGAGAGCACATGTAGAAGCACACGTGTGCTGCCAAGCACACGCACACAGGTGCACGCATGCACGCTCGTGCACGTATGCGCACAGCCGTGCACCCACACGCACCCAGGCACACCCACAGCCACACGCACACCCCTGGGTGCCCTCAGCTGCCCATGCACACGCGCCTGCAGACCCTTGCAGACACACACATGCACACCCGCAGGCGCTTGCACACGCGTGCACGGCCCTTCCCAAGGTTGCTTGTTAAAAAGTACCCGGGTAGGTAAATAGCGCGCGGGGCTGGGGGCCGCTGGCCGGGTGGCCGGGGCCGGGCGGGCGCGCTGGGGGGGCTCAGCCCAGCTGCTAATGACCCACGGCCGGTGCCAGCTCTCTAATCCGTGCAGAGGTTCAGGACAAACTGTACCAGCGATTATATAAACCGACTCGCCTCTATTTATTTAATTCCCTTTTATTTATTTACCGCTCAGCCAATTGGAGGCGGGGGAGTGGTGCAGCCCCCCGGCCCCGCAGCCCCGGCCATGCATGGGGGGCAGGGGGGGCCCTGTGTGTGTGTGCCCCCCCCCCGGTGTGGGGCAGCCCAGGCTTGGGCCTGCGTGTGCACGCGTGTTTGCACACCCTGTGGTGCGTGCTGCATGGCGCACACCCGTGCAGCGGTGTGCACGCGTGCACGTGAGCATGCCCGGTGTGCAGAAGTGCATGGGCACATGCGTGCAAATACACATGTGTGCACGCAGACGTGCACGAGCACACAAGTGCACACACACACACACACGTGTGCATCCCCCCAACGCATGCACACACACACTTACACCCAGGTGCCAGCACATCCGTGCACAAACACACACGTTTTGGCACAAGGCCACCAGGCAGGGGGCGGTTAACCCAACGCCAGAGGTGACACGAGGACACGAGGCCCTGGAGGGGGGACAGCAGCCCCCGGGGGGTGGTGGGGAAGGGGGGGGACGTGCTCAGGGCCCCCACGCCCTCCCCGGCACGGCAATGGCACCAGCTCCAGCCCTGACACCCACCTCCCCCTGGCATAGGAAGGGGGGTCTCGAGGGGCAGCCGGGGGCTGGGGGGGGTGCGTGCAGGGGGATGCTGAGCCCCCCTCTGCCCCCCCACCCCCGGTGCCACCGCCCGCCCTTCCCCCGCCGTTACATAAAGGCGCGATTACAGGAAATCAAGGGGCAAAATGTCTTACTCGAATTAATAACTGACTTCCTGCGGTTGCAGATTCACCTTCTGTGCTTGTTTATAAACCCCGGCCCCCCCCCACCCCCCCCGCCCGCTTCGGTTAATGCTCCCCGGCGCCGTTTGCCATTAACCGGCTCCACAGGGAGGGCGGCCCAGTCCTCCCAGTATGGTCCGAGTGGGGCTGTGCTGGGACACCGCCAGCACGGGAGCCCTGTCCCCATCCATCCATTGCTCGGGCAGGACCGGGGTCCCCTCCCCTCTGCCACCACTGGGCTGGTGACACCGGTCCTGGCACCACAGCCACCTCCGTGTGCCGGGGACACGGGGAGGGCACGGCCACGGCACGGCCACGGCACGGCCACATCTCCCTCCTGTCCCCAGGGGCCACGCTCCCACCGCACCCTGCACCAGCCCATCACAGCACGGTGACCCTCAGCCACCATCGCCCGTCCCCGCCGGCTGTCACCGGGCCCACATCCGTCCCCCCCTTTTACCCCCCAGCAGCCTCCCAGTGCTCCCGTTTTGTAACTGGGAGCGGGGCCGGCTCGCCGGGAGCCGGGGCCGGGCGCCGGGGAGCCGGGGCCAAGCCATTGTGCTGCGCCGCCGCCGCGCGCGGGAGAGCTGCTGCTCCCGGATGAACCCGGCTGGCGCAGCCATTTCCTGGTGCGTTTCTTCTATATTCCGAAAAAAAACAAACAAAATTCTTCTTAAACCAGTTAAGGTTGCTAAGAGACAACAATGCGCTTTACATGGTGCCTTATTTACAAAGCCCAGCTCTTAATAAGCTAAGAAATGAATGGCGAGCGGCTTGGAAACCTTGCCTCGATCCGAGATGAGCGCGGTGGCCTCCTTCCTCCCTGCAAAATACCCTTAACTCTGCCCCCGGCGCCAACTGTGGGAAAGTCCCACGGGCTGGTGCCACCCAGTCACATCCCATCGGGGTCCTGGGAAGCCACAGGCACCCCAGGGTGCTGGGGAAGAGCGGAGGAGCCAGAGTCCGGCACAGGCACCGTGCACCAGCAGCTTGGCACAGGCACGGTGCCGAAATCCGCCCCCGCTCCCGTCTGCCGAACGCCCACCAGCACGGGGCGGCCGCAGACGATGCCCTGGGGCACCCGCCCTGCCCCTGCTGCCGCTTGGCAGGCGGGGGCCGGACCCTGCCTCAGTTTCCCTGGCTACGGGCGATAAATCCATCATCGCTGTACCTGCAAAACCCATATACCTGCGGGGCCAGACCGCGCCGCCCCAAGAAGCGGGGAGCGGGGTCAGGCTGGGCTCCTTGGCACTGCCGGGGCTCGGGGCAGGGCGCAGGCGGGTGCTGAGCGCGCCGGGGCGGGGGCGAGGGCGAGGGCCCCGGCGGCAGCGTGTGCAGGCAGGAGCGGGCAGGCAGCGGGTGCCAGGCAGGGACAGGGGCCAGCTGGCACGGCGGGGAGGCCGCGGGGTGTTGGCGAGCGGCGGGCACCTCCCTGCGCCCAGCGGTAGGGGACCAGGGACGGGCTGAGGTTGCCCCTTCCGCCACCGCTCGCTGTGGGCTCCTGGCTGCTCCCAAGGTGATCCAGGAGGAAAAGTGGCACGAGGAGGAGGAGGGGTGGGGGGAGCATCACCCTGTGTGCACCCAGACCAGGAACGGCGATGGCTGAGCTGACTTTGGCTCAGCACCGTGGCACCCGCTCGCACCTCGCCCTGCCCACAGCAGCTTCTCAAGTGCCAGCCCCACCGGGCACCAGGCACAGGGCGTCACCCATGGGGGCAGGATGGAGGAGCCACCCCGCAGCATTGTGCACCCACCCAGGACCCCCTCCCCAGGCTGCTCCGGGTACCACTTTCCCCACCCCGGGGCAGGTGGGGGACGGGGACGGATGCACACCCGCCTTGGCCCCGTCCCCAGCTTTTCAGCTTAGCGCTCAAATCAGCTTGCGAGGTGCCGGCTGCTTAGCACCCAAATCCCCAGCCAGGGCTAAAAATAGCCCCCGGGCTCGGCGGGTGGCAGCTGGCACCGCTCAGCACCGCCTTGGCACCGCCGCCAAGGGGCCCTGGAAATGCCACCACCGTGGGGGGGGGACAGGGACAGGGGGACAGGAGCTGTCCCTGTCGCTTTGCCAGGCACCCTCTCCTGCCCCGGGGCACCCAGAGGATCTTGTCCCCAGGGTGAAGGGAGGCAGCGAGGGGGCGGTGGCCGAGCGGTGACACCAGTTCCTCCCACTGGTCTTACTGGGAGCGGTGCCAGGCTCTCCTGGCCTCCCGAGCAGGGCAGGGGATTTTCTCTCTGGTGAACCCAGGCGGATGTTTCACGGCGAGGGCCGAGTGTCCTCATGGCCCTGGCAGCACCGCAATGAGTTTGCACGGCCTCAGCCCCTCGGGCAGGGCTCACTGCCACCACACTGACAGCACGACAATGCGTTCGGGAAGCCTCAGCGGGTCCCCTGGGGCCACCGAGGCCATCAGCGGAGATGTCACCCCCAGGGGGGGCAGGGACGGGATGGGATGGGGCCGGCGTCCCCACGAGCCCAGCTCCGGCCGCGCCGCACCCGCTTCCAGCACGCCCAGAGCATCGCCGGAGCCGTCACCGGTTTAAAAATAGCGTCTCAGCAGAGTGCAACCGCGTTCCCTAAAAGCCATGTGGTTCGAGTTAGAGGATTAATTGGAAATGCTTATTTTGATTTGCAAAGTGATTGGATTTTTCCAGGGCATTTTGAAAGGAAAAAAGTCTGAATTTAATTATCACTATTCCAAAAAGCACCATGGGACCGAGCGTTTGAGGCTGGCTCATGTTTGCTTCACACCCCTCTCGAAAATGTGGGCAGGCGGCGCGGGGTGCGGGGGGGGACGCCGGCTGCACCCCGCTGCCACCAGCGCCCCCGGCACCACCACAGCACCCCGGCTCACCCGCCAGCCCCGGGCACCACCGGGCACCATTTGGGTCGGATTTCATCCCAAAACCCAGCCCGTGGCATCCCCACGGCGGCTCCTCATGGAGAAGGGAGCTCCGGCGAGGCCGTATCCTGCCTGGTGCTGGCCTCAGGCAGGAGCAGGGCTTGGGGGGAGCCGTGTCAGCACAGGCACGGCCCGGGTTTGGAAGGGTTTTCTTTCACCCAGTTGCTTTGTTTTTACCAAAATGGATTTTCGGCAGTAATTGCCTTTTTTTTTTTTTTTTTTTCTTCTCAGGGAAAGCATCATTTCCAATTATATTTCTCTGGGTTTCCATTGAAAAATGAAAAGCAAATGCTCTTGCACGCTGGCAAAACGTGGAAAAATGTCTAGGAATATTTTTGTCCAAGCAAAAACAGTTTCATTTCTTTTTCAAGATCTCTTTTTCCTGAAAAGAAACCACAGTTGCCTTCCCAGTTATTCTAGTCAGACTGGTTTCCAGACGGCCTTCCCAGTTGGGAGGCTGGAGCCGGGCTCCTGGGGGGGGCAGCGCGGGGCCCCCCTGCACCCCAGCACCGTGCCCCCGCCATGCCCTAGACGGGGCAGGAGCGGTGCAATATCTGCCCTTAATTTGGGGGAACAAACCCTCCCCGAAGCCCCTCTCCCATCCTGGGGATGGATGTGGGGGCACCCCGCAGACCCGCTCCCCATCTCCGGGTGCCGCCAGGGTGCGTTGCCCCGGTGCAGCCCCGATGCTGGCCATGGGGCTGGGGGCTCAGTGTATGGAACGGCTGCCCCCGCCCTGCTTTGTGCAGCAGGTTTGGTTTAGGGCAGGCAGGTTCTGGTACGTTTGTCCCCCTCTGAGAGCAGCAGGGGTGGGACCTGGGACGTGGCTTCGCACGGTGCCCAGCCACAGCGCAGATCCTGCTCCCACAAACGAGCCCTGCACTCGGGGTGCCTCCACCCCCGGCACCCCCCAGCACCCCCCAGCACCCCCAGCACCCCCGAGCCGTTCAGCATGGCCAGGACCCGCAGGTGGGGCTGGCTGGATGTGGCACCACCACAGAGCCGACGTCCTGCTGGGCTGGAGGATGGTGAATAAAACCCAGCAGTCATCGTTGGCACCGGGCTGGGTGAAGCTGTCCCCCCCACACCTCCTCACTGCCCAGTTCGGGCAGGTCCCATCCCGGTGACACCCCCCCGTGGGTCCCTGCTGGCCCTGTGCAAGGCTCCCGCAATCGCCCTCGCTCTTGCACCACCCAACGTCCCTCGGGGAAAGCACCCAGAGCAGGGATTGTGCCTGCAGCAGCAGCTGCCTTCACCCCAAAACACAAAGCCATGCTGTTCCAAAGGGCTGTGGGATTCAGATGGAAAATTGCCCCCCCCCCCCCCGTCCCTGTCCCCAAACCTTCGCCCACTGCAATCGACGGCAAAAAGCCAGAGCCTGGCCCTGCCAGTTGCCGTGCCTCAGTTTCCCCATTAGCAAGGTTTGTCCGTGCTCCGAGGGGATGTGACAACAGGGACGGAGCCTGCCCTCGGCACCACAGAGCCCTTTTGGGACCCCAAAGCAGCTGCAGGTTTGGGCTCGGCCCAAAGGGCAGCGCTGCCTGGGATGCCTGGGCTGCGTTCCCAGGGCAGGGAGGAGGAAGAGGAGGAGGAGGAGGAGGAGGAGGAGGAGGAGGAAGGCCTGGTGGTGGCAGCGGCAGGAGGATGTTTGCCAGCGCTCTCACGTGGCTCCCACCACATATTTACACACCGGAGCAAACCGGCCCCGGTGACAAACACGGTGCCACTTGGGTAAACACGGCCCCTCCGAGGAGGTGCATCCGCAGCCGCCGGCTGCCCTAGGAAGAAGACCAAGAAAAAAAAAAAAAAAAAAAAAAAAAAGCCCTTAAAAAAATATTTTCCCCCTCGTTCTCTATAAAGCAGGGTGGGAGAAACGCCGGGGGAGCCGAACGCCCTGATTTCTGCACTTCCTATGAAAAAAACTCCCCAGCAGCCCAGCGAGCAGATACAAAGTCCACTTGTCACGGCGAAATTCCTGCCTCCCGCCCGCCGCAGCAGCTGGGCGCTCGCGCGGGGCCGCTGGCACACAATAGCGGCTGTTGTTGCCTCGGCCCGGAGCTGGCTGCGGTTCAGGGCTGGGCAGAGCATGTGCTCCTGTCGCCGCCTTTAACTCTCCAGGCCCTGCTCCGGGCCGAGCAGGGAAGAGCCGAATTTTCTCTGGGAGCCGTGCACGTGAGGAAACTGAGGCACGGGTGCTAAAGGGGTTGGGGTCCCTCAAAGCATCCTGCAACGCCCCGTCCCCAGCCCCTCTTCCTGCACACGTTTTCCCTTTATTATCGAATCTCAGCCCACAGCCATCCAGCAGCCCCTGCATCCCATCCCCAGGGGTATCGGACACCCCAGGGCCACCCCCAGCCCTACGTGGGGAGGTGGCAAAAGCCCAGAAACGCAGAAAGCATGGCCAGAAGGCAGCCTAAAGGACCCTAAAGGGCTGGTTTTAGGAGATTTTTTGCAGCCAGATACACGGTGCTGGGGCCTGATGCCTGCCCAGCCCTTTTCCTCCACCCACCTAAAGCTCTTTGGGGCAGGGAAGGGCCCTGAACGGTGCGCAGCACGTGGCGCCCTGGCACTGAGCTGCTGCACCGGCCACGGTTCCCCTGCCAGGAGCTGGCCCTGGGTGCAGGTACAGCACCTGCTGCCCGCTGGGTGCTGCCAAAATGCAAGGTGACTGCCATCTCTTGGATGCCCGGGGTGCTGGGATAAAAGCCCCCAGGGGATGCTTGCGCCTTGAGGGATCATCCCTGCATCCCCTGGGACCACCTCTGCATCCCTCCTGACCATCTCTGCATTCCTTGGGACTGTCCCTGTATCCTCCATGACCATCCTTGTGTCCCTTGGTATTGTCCCTGCACCCCTTGCCACCATCCCTGCATCCCTCAGGACCATTCCTGTGTTCTTTGGGACTGTTCCTGTCTCCCTCATGCCCTTCCCTGCCTCCCTTGGGACCTTCCCCACAGCACTTGTGACTTTCTGCATTCCTCGTGACCCCTGCACTCCTTGTGACCAACCCCACATCCTCTGGGACATCCTTGTGTCCCTTGTGGTCATCCCTGCATCCCTCAGGACCATCCCTGCATCCCTCAGGAGCACCCTTGCATCCCTTGGGACTGTCCCTGCAACAACTCTGGCTATCCCTGCATCCCTCGTGATCATTCCTGCATCCCTCGGTATTGTCCCTGCCTCCCTCCTGCCCATCCCTGCATCCCTTGTGACCATCCTTACATCCCTTGGGACCATTCCTACATCCTTTGGGACCATTCTTACCTCTCTTGGGACCATCCTTACATCCTTCGGGACCATTCCTACAACCCTTGGGACCATCCCTGCCTCCCTCCTGCCCATCCCCGCATCCCCTGGTCAGCCCCAGGGTGCTACCCTGGCTCCCCATGCACCACCCCTGGGTGCTGCAGCGACCCCGGCCCCCATGAACCAGCTCCAGATTCCCACTGCCCAGCATCTCCCCATGCCCCAAGAATTTGGAAATCGCCCCCCCGGCCCCCTGCCGTCCCCACGGCCCCAGCACCCACGGCTCATACCACTGCCGAAACCACAAAAGCCATTTTTCCTCCCCGCTCACCCGAGCTGCCCGGTCCCGCTAATAAAAAAAATAATAAGGACATGGAAAATTCTATAATATCCCGCTGCAGATTCTTGGATTTGGATTTCGCTAATTCAAAGCAGACCCCGGAGGGGGGCGGGGGGAGGCAAATAAAACCAGAATCGCGAAACGGAAAGCCAGTTTTCACAAAAAAAAAAAAAAAAAAAAAAAACACGCCAGCAACCCCAACATTTGAATGCAGCAGGGAAGAAAAAGTTGAATGTGTTCTTAAAAACAAATGAGCAGTGGTATCATTTTTAATTAGGAGCCTATTTTCAAAGCCCTTATTACTTACAGTACATTCGGCATCTGAGTAATTTTCCTCTCTCATAAAATCATAGAAGGGAAAGGGGGGGAAAAAAAGGGAAAAAAAAAAAAAAAAAAAAAGCCCTTTGTGTGGATGGAGAGGTTTGCGAGGCGAATATCCATGCCAATTTGTCTGTAGTAATTGGATTTAGCTATAGAAGTATGTTGGCAATTGGTCGTGCGAGTTGCTAAACTTTTCCCACCGGCGGCCCGGCCCGGCCCGCGTTGCCCCCCCATCAGGTAGCTCGTCCCCTCCCCACGGTGCTGCTTGCTTTGGCAACCGACCCCGATTCCACCAGTTTTTATATATATATATTTTTTCCTCACCCTCCTTGTTCAGGCCCCAAAACGCAGCCACCAGCCCCCTTTTGTCCCCCTTACACATGGGGAGGCCCCGACCCGTCGGCATGGGGACGGGGCGCTGACTCCCCCCAGGCTCACCGCTGCCTGCTTTCGCTTTCTGCTCCTTGCACCCGAACCAGAAAAGTGAGATTTGGCCTCATTTCCCTGTCACCCCCCAGCACTGCCCCCTCCGTTGGTGTTCCAGGACCCCCCCAACCAGGACTGTGGGGTGGTGGCCGTGGCACCTGGTGGCCCCGAGGCACGCGGTGGCACCACGGCCCCATCCATGGCACCGGGATGCTCCCGCTGCAGGGACCTGGAGCATTATTTTGGGATCCCGGGCAGGGACATTATTTTTGGGGGGAACTCTGGGGGTCGCTGGAGGCAGGGGAAAAAAAAAAAAGGCAACCTTGATGTGCTCGGGCCGAGCGATGCGGAGGGGATGCTGAGCTCCTTGTTCCAAATTCAGAAATTTCCAAAAATTCCCAAAGATTGACAAAAGCTCTGCTGGGCCCCAGGATAACGGCTGTGCTTGATTGCTTGATTTCTTTCTTTAAAAAAAAAAAAAAAATCATGCGAGGAAACATTTCCTGGTTGCATTTGGTTTTGTGTTTTTTTTTTTTATTTAACGAGTGAGATTTCGGTGGTTGCAGGAGTTCACGGTGCCCGGCTCCACGCAGCGAGAGTCGCGTCGCTGAAAGCCCCGATCTCAGGGAGCACCACACGTGTAACATGCTATACAAAACCCTTTTTGGGGCAAAGAAATGAGATTTACGTTCGGTTTGGGGAGACGGGCCCTGATGAGGCCAGGCCTCCCAACAGCTTCCCAGTGGAGGCTGCACGAGGGGGTTTTTCAGGGTGGGTTCCCCTGGATCGGGGACAGAGTGTTTGGGCTGATTGAAAAATACAGAAGGAAAAAAAATAAAATGGGGATTTTATTTTATTTTATTTTATTTTTACTTCCAACATGCAAATTGAATCTCAAAAAAAAATCCTAAAAAAATCCTCAAAACACTTGAAATTTCTGCAGAATAATTCCCTGAAATCTGCCAGCAATTTTTTTTTTTTTTTGAGCTGAAATCCCCCCCCCGCCAGCTGTGATTTCACCAGTTAAAAACCTGATTATGAAGAAAGAGAAAAGAAAAGAGAAATTATTTTTCATTGCACGTTTTGGCTTTGAATTGAGCCGGGACAGACCTCTGCCTGCTTGGGACCCAGGCCAAGAGCCATATGCAGAAATAAAGTAAATAAATTCTGGTCAAAACCAGAATATTCTCCCTAAAGTTGCCGTAAGACAGCGAAGCCGCCCGTACGCCGGTAATTTCCCTTTCTCTCCCCATTTCTGTTGAGGGACGCGGCTCGGCGGTGCCGGGTGCTGCACCCCAGCCGAACGAGGCCTTTGAAAAATATAAAATGAAATGGGAGAAATGCTAGAAAAGAGCCCAAAATAGGGCTAATGAGGCTGGGGGGGATTTCGGCGATGGTTCTGGGGGGGTGATCCAGCGGGTGCCTGTACCCAAAAGTTGGTGCCGGCGCCCTGGCAGCACCGCCCAGCCACGAAATGCCCCTGGAAACCAAACTGGGCCCTGGAGGGGGGGCGAGGGGAGCCCCCCACTGCAGGACGTTGCATGGGGGGGGATTTCCACGATTTCCCCACTTGCTCCCAGTGCTGATTTGGGGATGCAAACCCCAGCAGTTCAGCAAAGGGCCTGATCCAGGCACTCGGAGCGAGGGGGGGTAACCCGGGGTAACCCCCGGGCTTAACTCGACCCGAAATCCCAGCAGGGAAGCCCCGCACCCCGAGGTTTTGGTTTTTTATTCGAGGCAGCAGCGGTGACCTGCACGGGAAAATTAAATCGGGGTTGGTCTGGTTGGTGTTTTTTTACCTCCTCTTGTAGCGCTGAAAAAAAAAAATATAATAATAATAATAAAAATAAGGATCATCGGATTTTTAGCCTGTGGTTGCCACGAGGGATTCAGGCTGAGGCTGGGGGGTCCCGTGGCTGGGATGGCAGCGGGGGGCCGGGTGATTTATGCACCCATGGGTGCTGCACCCTGAGCCCACACCCTTGGGTGCCCCGAGCCCCCTGTGAGCACGGTGCAGCTGGGGTGGGTGCGAGCCCCTCGACGATTTAGGACCGGGACGAATTCCGGCGGCCGGGAATCCTTCGGGGTGTCCCAGCCTCGGGAGCATCCAGGAAATATTTTAAAAGCGTTGCAAAAATAAATAAAGACGGCAGGCCCCGCTCGTGCAAAAACCCTTCCTGGCCGTCCCTGCAGCCGGGCCCGTGCAGAAGTGAAAATAAAAACCCAGCCCTGCCTTCCCTTCCCCAAAACCACCCTTCTTTTGCCTTTTTTTCTGCCCCCCCCTCTTGGCAGTGCTTGGCTGGGCTGTTCAACAGAGCATCCCCACTCCCCCCCGGGGACATGGAGCGCGGGTTTTAGCCCCAAAAATTCTCTGCGGGAGCCTGAAGGCCGGGCTGGCAGCGGGGAGAAAAATGGGGAAATTGTGCCCAGGGTGGGGTTTTGGTGCTGGGTGTGCGCGGGGCAGGGGAGCGGGAGCTCGGCGGGGTCGGCGTTCCCCGGGGCGGGCTGAGCCGGGACGAGGCGAGCGAAGCGCTCGGAGCCTTTTTCGGCTTAGAAAGAGGGAAGTGGCTTTTCTGGGGGTAGCAGATGGTGATCGAAAAATTAAAAAAAAAAAAAAAAAAAAAAAAGTTTTCTAGCTTGTAAATATAAAGAGAAAAAAAATGTATTTTTTGATAGAAAGCTGCAACAAAATTAGCTCTCATTTCCATAAGGCCGGCCGCGTACTTCGATGCCTGACAAACAGCTCGGTAAAATATCCCCCGCGAGGCGCAAATCCTGCCGAGCACCGTCCGGCACCTCGGTCTGTGCACCGCAGGGTGAGCGGCCAGGGGGATGTGGGGACGGATGAAATAAACCTCGGGCGTCCACAGAATCCCTGTTAAAATCGGGCTGATCCCTTGTAAAAATGATCAGGGCTCGCCGAGCCCCCTCGTAGCAGGGTGAAAAAAAAAATAGAAAGAAAGAAAGAAAGAAAGAAAGGAGGGAGGAAATTGCAAATAAAAAAAAAATAATAATAAATTAAAAAAAAAAAAGGAATGGCAGCGTAACTCGCTTTAATTTTATTTTAAAATATATAATAAATTATTTAGTGTGTTATTTATCACGCTGGAATCATTTGAGCAGCAGACAGACGGAGATTATGTTCCTGTTTGTTCAGGACTACGCAGCGTGCCTAAAAATACAGCGCGCAGCGCACGCTTCGCCCCGTAACAAACTGGGAAAGAAAAATATCTAATTTTTGTTGCCTTCCTATAGAAAAATATGGTTATTTGAGGGGATTAAAAGATTAAAGGATTACTCCATAACAAGGCTTAAAAAACACAGCTCCAGACACTCAAGGGGTCGGCGGAAAGGACGGGGACCCCCCCCCCAAAAAAAAGCTGCCCCCCGCAGCCCAACCCGGTCCCTGTGAAGTTTGGGAGTGGGGCCCAGCAGGGTGGGTGCCCCCCCCCGGCCCCCCCTCCAGTTGGGCCTGCAGGAGCAGGTGGCAGTGCCCGTGTCCCCCCCCCCAGGACCCCCAAATCTGGGGCTGGGGCTGCTGGGTGCTGCAAAGCGGCCTGTGGCTTTAAGAGAGGGGGGATAGAAATGGGGGGGGGGCACGGGGGGGGCACAGGGAAGGGGGTGCATGGGGACTGTGGGGGGAGAGGGATGGGGCACGTGGGGGGGCAGGGATGGAGGATTTTTGGGGGGGAACTGGGGGAAAAGGGGGGTTGGAAAGGGGCTAGGGAGGAGCAGTGATGGGGGGGGGCATGGGGAAGCCCCCGGGGGGGGGGGCAGAGATGGGGATGTGCAGGACGGGGCGGGGGGGGCACGTGGGGATCGGGTGACCGTGGGGCAGGAACGGGGGGGGGCTGGGGGGATCCGGGCAATGGGGAGGGGGAGGCGAGCTGGGGGTGTCCGCCGGGACCAGAGATACTGGGGGGGGCGGGTCTGGGGATGCGGGGGTCCAGGGATGATGGGGGGGGGTCTGATGGGGGGGGGCATCCGTGGGATGGAAGCGGGATAACGGTGCATAGGGGGGGGCACGGAGCACGGACGGGAGTGCCCGCGGGGTGGGGGTGCGCAGGCATGGGGGGGGGCTGGGGGGGGGGGGGAGCCTGGGGCCGCCCCTCCCGACGCCCGGTGCAGGGGCGGGGGCGCCCGGCCCCGGCGCTGCCCGCGGCTCCTCCCCGCTCTGCGGTAGCTCCGCACCGGGGCCGCGCCCCCCCCGGCCCCATCCCAACCCCCCCGGCCCCCCCCATCCCATCCCATCCCATCCCATCCCCACGCCCCCCCCATCCCCATCCTATTCCCTCCCCATCCCCATCCCATCCCCTCCCCGCGCCGGGCAGGGCCGGGAGGAAGGAGGAGGAGGAGGAGGAGGAGGAGGAGGAGGAGGAGGAGGAGGAAGATGCGGGGGGGGGCGGGAGGGAAGCAGCCGGGGGGGGGCCGCCCGGCGCCTCCCCCCGCAGCTCGCCGCAGCCCCCGCCACCTACCAGCACCGCCAGCGGGGCCGCGCTCCCTGGGCGAGCGGGGCCGGAGCCTTCCTCCGCCTCCTCCTCCTCCTCCTCCTCTTCCTCCTCCTCCGCCCCCGCCCCCGCACCGGGAGCGTCCCCTCCGCAGCGCCGCCGGTGCCCCGGGCGAGGGGAGGAGGAAGAGGAGGAGGAGGAGGAGGAGGCTGCGATGGGGCCGGGGCGCTGCGGGCTGCGAGGAGGAGCCGTGCCCGGCCGGAGTTGGCCTTTGCTGGGGGGGGGCGGGGGGGGGGCGAGCTTTTATTTTTCCTAAGGCGCAGCCCGGCCTCCAGCTCAGCCTCTCCAGATTTATTTATTTATTTTTATCGTTTTTTTTTTTTTAATTTTTTATTTCGAGACCGATTTTTTTTTTCTTTTTTTTTGCCGAAACACAGATTTTTCCCCTCGCCTTCCAAAAATAACCGCCGCTCCCCCGCACCCCCCTTTTTCCCCCCAACCCCCCCGCACCCCCCTCGACCTTCCTCCTCCTCCTCCTCCTCCTCCTCCTCCTTCCCCCCCCCCCGGGAAGGTCGCGGCGCATGAGGCCGGGCTGGGCGCGGGCACCGCGCTCCCGCCGCCCTCCCCCCGGAGCCTCCCCGAGCCTCCCCCCGGAGCCCCCCCGGAGGCAGCGGCCGGCCCGGCCCCGGAGGCGCTGAGGCCGGAGGATGGAGCCCGAGCGAGGCTGAGCGCCCGCCGGGGGGGGGGACACTTTGCCCGGTGGCCTCGAAGGGACGGGAGCGGGGAGGTTGTGCTCACCACCCGCCGTCATTTGATTTTTTTTTTTTTTTTTTTTTTTAATTTTTTTTTTTTGTGTGTTTT
>NW_028137737.1:0-40728 GCF_965140915.1 Aythya marila
ACTCCCGACCACCATAAAACCAATTAGGAACAAAACAAAACCCAATGGAGACCACAAAACACGTCATAAACACCCCAAACAAGAACAGGATCACCCCAAAAAACGAAAGAAAACCCCAAAGCCATAGATCCACCCCGAAAGTCCCCCTTAACCTACCTGATGTTCTCCAAAACCCACAATTTACCATTTACCAACATGATGACCAACAAGAACCCAACTAAAACCCAACGGAGACCCAAAAACACGTCAAAAACACGCCATAAAAGAACTGGATCAGAAGAAAAAAACACAAATATCATGAATTTCCCCAAAAAAACACCCTAAACTCACCTGATCTTCTCCAAACCCCACAATCCACTCCCATTGAACTTAACGACGAACGACAACCCAACGAAAGCCAACGCAGACCCCAAAACACGTCAAAAATACCCCAGAAAAGAACAGGATCACCCCAAAAAACAGAAGAAAAACTCAAATACCATGAATCCACCCCAGATGTCCCCCTAAACCTACCTGAAGTTCTCCAAAAATCACAATTTACCATTTTCCACCACGATGACAACGGAAAACGCAACAAAACACCCCAAAAAAGAACGAGACCACCCCAAAAACAGAAGAAAACCCTAAAAAAAAAACAGAAGAAATCCCCCAAAACCATAGATTCACCCCCCAAAAATCCTTAAACTCACCTGATGTTCTCCAAAACTCACAATTTACCCTTTTCCACCATGATGACCGAGAACCCAACAAAACCCAACGGACAACCCCAAACACCGCAAAAACTTCCCAAAAAAGAACGGGACCAGCCAAAAAAAAACAGAAGAAAACCCCCAAAACCATGAATCTGCCACAAAAGTCCCCCTAAATATACCTGATGTTCTCCAAAACCCACAATTTATCTTTTTCCACCACGATGACAAAGGAAAACCCAACGAAACCCATCAGAGACCCCAAAACACATCAAAATAACGCCAAAAAAGAACTGGATCAGAAGAAAAAAATAAACCAGAAAGTATGAATTTTCCCCCAATACCACCCTAAAATCAAAATGATCTTCTCAAAAACCCACAATCCACTCCCATTGAACTTAACGACCAACAAGAACCCAACAAAACCCAACGGAGACAACAAAACACGTCAAAAACACCCCAAAAAAGAACACGATCACCCCCCCAAAAACAACAGAAGAAAACCCCAAATACCATGAATCCACTCGAAAAGTCCCCCTAAACCTACCTGAACTTCTCCAAAACCCACAATTTACACTTTTCCACCATGATGACCAAAAAGAAGCCAAGTAAAACCCAATGGAAACCCCAAAACACGTCAAAAACACCCCAAAAAAGAAAAGGATCACCCCCCCCAAAAAAACAGAAAAAAAAAAACAAAACACCATAGATCCAACCCAAAACCATCCAAAACCTACCTGGTGTTCTCCAAAACCCACAATTTACCATTTTCCAACATGATTATGAACAAAACCCAACTAAAACCAACGGAGACCAAAAAAAACACGTAAAAAAAAACACGCCATAAAAGAACTGGATCAGAAGAAAGAACCCCAAAACCATGAATTTCCCCCCAAACCACCCTAAACTCACCTGATCTTCTCCAAAACCCACAATCCACTCCCACTGAACTTAACGACCAACAAGAACCCAACAAAACCCAACGGAGACAACAAAACACGTCAAAAACAACCCAAAAAAGAACACGATCACCCCCCCAAAAAACAGAAGAAAACCCCAAATACCATGAATCCACTCGAAAAGTCCCCCTAAACCTACCTGAACTTCTCCAAAACCAACAATTTACACTTTTCCACCATGATGACCACGGAAAACACACGAAACCCAACGGACACCCCAAAACACGTCAAAAACACACCTAACAAGAACAGGATCACCCTAAAAAACAAGAAGAAAACCCCAAAACTATAGATCCACCCCAAAACCACCCTACACCTACCTGATGTTCTCCAAAACCCACAATTTACCATTTTCCAACATGATGACCAACAAGAACCCAACTAAAACCCAACGGAGAACCAAAAACACGTCAAAAACACGCCATAAAAGAACTGGATCAGAAGAAAAAAAAAAAAACAAAACCATGATTTTCCCCCCAAAATCACCCTAAACTCACCTGATCTTCTCCAAACCCCACAATCCACTCCCATTGACCTTAACGACGAACGACAACCCAACGAAACCCAACGGAGACCCAAAATCATGTAAAAAACACCCCAAAACAGAACAGGATCACCCCAAAAAACAGAAGAAAACCCCAAAAACCATGAATCTCCAAAAAAGTACCCCTAAACCTACCTGAAGTTCTCCAAAACCCGCAATTTAAAATTTTCCACCACGATGACAACGGAAAACCCAACAAAACCAAACGGAGAGCACAAAACACGTCAAAAAAAAAACAAACAAGAACGGGATCACTCCCAAAACTGGAAGAAAATACCCCCAAACCATAGATCCACCCCAAACGTCCCCCTAAACCTACCCGATGTTCTCCAAAACCCACAATTTACAATTTTCCACCATGATGACCAATAAGAAGCCAAGTAAAACCCAACGGAAACCCCAAAACAAGTCAAAAACACCCCAAAAAAGAACAGAATCACCCCCCAAAAAAACAGAAAAAAAACCCCAAAACCATAGATCCAACCCAAAATCATCCAAAACCTACCTGGTGTTCTCCAAAACCCACAATTTACCATTTTCCAACATGATTATGAACAAAACCCAACTAAAACAAAACGGAGACCAAAAAAACACGTAAAAAAAAACACGCCATAAAAGAACTGGATCAGAAGAAAAAAACCCAAAACCATGAATTTCCCCCCAAACCACCCTAAACTCACCTGATCTTCTCCAAAACCCACAGTCCACTCCCATTGAACTTAACGACCAACGAGAACCCAACGAAATACAATGGACCACAAAACACTTCAAAAACACCCCAAACAAGAATGCGATCAACCCCAAAACTGGAAGAAAATACCACAAAAGCCATAAATCCACCCCAAAAGTCCCCCTAAACCTACCTGATGTTCTCCAAAACCCACAATTTAAACTATTCCAACATGATGACCAATAAGAAGCCAACTAAAACCCAACGGAGACCCAAAAACACATCAAAAACACCACAAAAAAGAACAGGATCACCCCAGAAAACACAAGAAAATCCCAAAAGGCATAGATCCACCCCAAATGTCCCCCTAAACCTACCTGATGTTCTCCAAATCCCAAAGTCCACTCCCGACCACCATAAAACCAATTAGGAACAAAACAAAACCCAATGGAGACCACAAAACACGTCATAAACACCCCAAACAAGAACAGGATCACCCCAAAAAACGAAAGAAAACCCCAAAGCCATAGATCCACCCCGAAAGTCCCCCTTAACCTACCTGATGTTCTCCAAAACCCACAATTTACCATTTACCAACATGATGACCAACAAGAACCCAACTAAAACCCAACGGAGACCCAAAAACACGTCAAAAACACGCCATAAAAGAACTGGATCAGAAGAAAAAAAAACAAATATCATGAATTTCCCCAAAAAAACACCCTAAACTCACCTGATCTTCTCCAAACCCCACAATCCACTCCCATTGAACTTAACGACGAACGACAACCCAACGAAAGCCAACGCAGACCCCAAAACACGTCAAAAATACCCCAGAAAAGAACAGGATCACCCCAAAAAACAGAAGAAAAACTCAAATACCATGAATCCACCCCAGATGTCCCCCTAAACCTACCTGAAGTTCTCCAAAAATCACAATTTACCATTTTCCACCACGATGACAACGGAAAACGCAACAAAACACCCCAAAAAAGAACGAGACCACCCCAAAAACAGAAGAAAACCCTAAAAAAAAAAACAGAAGAAATCCCCCAAAACCATAGATTCACCCCCCAAAAATCCTTAAACTCACCTGATGTTCTCCAAAACTCACAATTTACCCTTTTCCACCATGATGACCGAGAACCCAACAAAACCCAACGGACAACCCCAAACACCGCAAAAACTTCCCAAAAAAGAACGGGACCAGCCAAAAAAAAACAGAAGAAAACCCCCAAAACCATGAATCTGCCACAAAAGTCCCCCTAAATATACCTGATGTTCTCCAAAACCCACAATTTATCTTTTTCCACCACGATGACAAAGGAAAACCCAACGAAACCCATCAGAGACCCCAAAACACATCAAAATAACGCCAAAAAAGAACTGGATCAGAAGAAAAAAATAAACCAGAAAGTATGAATTTTCCCCCAATACCACCCTAAAATCAAAATGATCTTCTCAAAAACCCACAATCCACTCCCACTGAACTTAACGACCAACAAGAACCCAACAAAACCCAACGGAGACAACAAAACACGTCAAAAACAACCCAAAAAAGAACACGATCACCCCCCCAAAAAAACCAGAAGAAAACCCCAAATACCATGAATCCACTCGAAAAGTCCCCCTAAACCTACCTGAACTTCTCCAAAACCCACAATTTACACTTTTCCACCATGATGACCAAAAAGAAGCCAAGTAAAACCCAATGGAAACCCCAAAACACGTCAAAAACACCCCAAAAAAGAAAAGGATCACCCCCCCCAAAAAAACAGGAAAAAAAAAACAAAACACCATAGATCCAACCCAAAACCATCCAAAACCTACCTGGTGTTCTCCAAAACCCACAATTTACCATTTTCCAACATGATTATGAACAAAACCCAACTAAAACAAAACGGAGACCAAAAAAACACGTAAAAAAAAACACGCCATAAAAGAACTGGATCAGAAGAAAGAACCCCAAAACCATGAATTTCCCCCCAAACCACCCTAAACTCACCTGATCTTCTCCAAAACCCACAATCCACTCCCACTGAACTTAACGACCAACAAGAACCCAACAAAACCCAACGGAGACAACAAAACACGTCAAAAACAACCCAAAAAAGAACACGATCACCCCCCCAAAAAACAGAAGAAAACCCCAAATACCATGAATCCACTCGAAAAGTCCCCCTAAACCTACCTGAACTTCTCCAAAACCAACAATTTACACTTTTCCACCATGATGACCACGGAAAACACACGAAACCCAACGGACACCCCAAAACACGTCAAAAACACACCTAACAAGAACAGGATCACCCTAAAAAACAAGAAGAAAACCCCAAAACTATAGATCCACCCCAAAACCACCCTACACCTACCTGATGTTCTCCAAAACCCACAATTTACCATTTTCCAACATGATGACCAACAAGAACCCAACTAAAACCCAACGGAGAACCAAAAACACGTCAAAAACACGCCATAAAAGAACTGGATCAGAAGAAAAAAAAAAAAACAAAACCATGATTTTCCCCCCAAAATCACCCTAAACTCACCTGATCTTCTCCAAACCCCACAATCCACTCCCATTGACCTTAACGACGAACGACAACCCAACGAAACCCAACGGAGACCCAAAATCATGTAAAAAACACCCCAAAACAGAACAGGATCACCCCAAAAAACAGAAGAAAACCCCAAAAACCATGAATCTCCAAAAAAGTACCCCTAAACCTACCTGAAGTTCTCCAAAACCCGCAATTTAAAATTTTCCACCACGATGACAACGGAAAACCCAACAAAACCAAACGGAGAGCACAAAACACGTCAAAAAAAAAACAAACAAGAACGGGATCACTCCCAAAACTGGAAGAAAATACCCCCAAACCATAGATCCACCCCAAACGTCCCCCTAAACCTACCCGATGTTCTCCAAAACCCACAATTTACAATTTTCCACCATGATGACCAATAAGAAGCCAAGTAAAACCCAACGGAAACCCCAAAACAAGTCAAAAACACCCCAAAAAAGAACAGAATCACCCCCCAAAAAAACAGAAAAAAAACCCCAAAACCATAGATCCAACCCAAAATCATCCAAAACCTACCTGGTGTTCTCCAAAACCCACAATTTACCATTTTCCAACATGATTATGAACAAAACCCAACTAAAACAAAACGGAGACCAAAAAAACACGTAAAAAAAAACACGCCATAAAAGAACTGGATCAGAAGAAAAAAACCCAAAACCATGAATTTCCCCCCAAACCACCCTAAACTCACCTGATCTTCTCCAAAACCCACAGTCCACTCCCATTGAACTTAACGACCAACGAGAACCCAACGAAATACAATGGACCACAAAACACTTCAAAAACACCCCAAACAAGAATGCGATCAACCCCAAAACTGGAAGAAAATACCACAAAAGCCATAAATCCACCCCAAAAGTCCCCCTAAACCTACCTGATGTTCTCCAAAACCCACAATTTAAACTATTCCAACATGATGACCAATAAGAAGCCAACTAAAACCCAACGGAGACCCAAAAACACATCAAAAACACCACAAAAAAGAACAGGATCACCCCAGAAAACACAAGAAAATCCCAAAAGGCATAGATCCACCCCAAATGTCCCCCTAAACCTACCTGATGTTCTCCAAATCCCAAAGTCCACTCCCGACCACCATAAAACCAATTAGGAACAAAACAAAACCCAATGGAGACCACAAAACACGTCATAAACACCCCAAACAAGAACAGGATCACCCCAAAAAACGAAAGAAAACCCCAAAGCCATAGATCCACCCCGAAAGTCCCCCTTAACCTACCTGATGTTCTCCAAAACCCACAATTTACCATTTACCAACATGATGACCAACAAGAACCCAACTAAAACCCAACGGAGACCCAAAAACACGTCAAAAACACGCCATAAAAGAACTGGATCAGAAGAAAAAAAAACAAATATCATGAATTTCCCCAAAAAAACACCCTAAACTCACCTGATCTTCTCCAAACCCCACAATCCACTCCCATTGAACTTAACGACGAACGACAACCCAACGAAAGCCAACGCAGACCCCAAAACACGTCAAAAATACCCCAGAAAAGAACAGGATCACCCCAAAAAACAGAAGAAAAACTCAAATACCATGAATCCACCCCAGATGTCCCCCTAAACCTACCTGAAGTTCTCCAAAAATCACAATTTACCATTTTCCACCACGATGACAACGGAAAACGCAACAAAACACCCCAAAAAAGAACGAGACCACCCCAAAAACAGAAGAAAACCCTAAAAAAAAAACAGAAGAAATCCCCCAAAACCATAGATTCACCCCCCAAAAATCCTTAAACTCACCTGATGTTCTCCAAAACTCACAATTTACCCTTTTCCACCATGATGACCGAGAACCCAACAAAACCCAACGGACAACCCCAAACACCGCAAAAACTTCCCAAAAAAGAACGGGACCAGCCAAAAAAAAACAGAAGAAAACCCCCAAAACCATGAATCTGCCACAAAAGTCCCCCTAAATATACCTGATGTTCTCCAAAACCCACAATTTATCTTTTTCCACCACGATGACAAAGGAAAACCCAACGAAACCCATCAGAGACCCCAAAACACATCAAAATAACGCCAAAAAAGAACTGGATCAGAAGAAAAAAATAAACCAGAAAGTATGAATTTTCCCCCAATACCACCCTAAAATCAAAATGATCTTCTCAAAAACCCACAATCCACTCCCATTGAACTTAACGACCAACAAGAACCCAACAAAACCCAACGGAGACAACAAAACACGTCAAAAACACCCCAAAAAAGAACACGATCACCCCCCCAAAAACAACAGAAGAAAACCCCAAATACCATGAATCCACTCGAAAAGTCCCCCTAAACCTACCTGAACTTCTCCAAAACCCACAATTTACACTTTTCCACCATGATGACCAAAAAGAAGCCAAGTAAAACCCAATGGAAACCCCAAAACACGTCAAAAACACCCCAAAAAAGAAAAGGATCACCCCCCCCAAAAAAACAGAAAAAAAAAAACAAAACACCATAGATCCAACCCAAAACCATCCAAAACCTACCTGGTGTTCTCCAAAACCCACAATTTACCATTTTCCAACATGATTATGAACAAAACCCAACTAAAACCAACGGAGACCAAAAAAAACACGTAAAAAAAAACACGCCATAAAAGAACTGGATCAGAAGAAAGAACCCCAAAACCATGAATTTCCCCCCAAACCACCCTAAACTCACCTGATCTTCTCCAAAACCCACAATCCACTCCCACTGAACTTAACGACCAACAAGAACCCAACAAAACCCAACGGAGACAACAAAACACGTCAAAAACAACCCAAAAAAGAACACGATCACCCCCCCAAAAAACAGAAGAAAACCCAAATACCATGAATCCACTCGAAAAGTCCCCCTAAACCTACCTGAACTTCTCCAAAACCAACAATTTACACTTTTCCACCATGATGACCACGGAAAACCCACGAAACCCAACGGACACCCCAAAACACGTCAAAAACACCCCTAACAAGAACAGGATCACCCTAAAAAAACAGAAGAAAACCCCAAAACTATAGATCCACCCCAAAACCACCCTACACCTACCTGATGTTCTCCAAAACCCACAATTTACCATTTTCCAACATGATGACCAACAAGAACCCAACTAAAACCCAACGGAGAACCAAAAACACGTCAAAAACACGCCATAAAAGAACTGGATCAGAAGAAAAAAAAAAAAACAAAACCATGATTTTCCCCCCAAAATCACCCTAAACTCACCTGATCTTCTCCAAACCCCACAATCCACTCCCATTGACCTTAACGACGAACGACAACCCAACGAAACCCAACGGAGACCCAAAATCATGTAAAAAACACCCCAAAACAGAACAGGATCACCCCAAAAACAGAAGAAAACCCCAAAAACCATGAATCTCCAAAAAAGTACCCCTAAACCTACCTGAAGTTCTCCAAAACCCGCAATTTAAAATTTTCCACCACGATGACAACGGAAAACCCAACAAAACCAAACGGAGAGCACAAAACACGTCAAAAAAAAAACAAACAAGGAACGGGATCACTCCCAAAACTGGAAGAAAATACCCCCAAACCATAGATCCACCCCAAACGTCCCCCTAAACCTACCCGATGTTCTCCAAAACCCACAATTTACAATTTTCCACCATGATGACCAATAAGAAGCCAAGTAAAACCCAACGGAAACCCCAAAACAAGTCAAAAACACCCCAAAAAAGAACAGAATCACCCCCCAAAAAAACAGAAAAAAAAACCCAAAACCATAGATCCAACCCAAAATCATCCAAAACCTACCTGGTGTTCTCCAAAACCCACAATTTACCATTTTCCAACATGATTATGAACAAAACCCAACTAAAACAAAACGGAGACCAAAAAAACACGTAAAAAAAAACACGCCATAAAAGAACTGGATCAGAAGAAAAAAACCCAAAACCATGAATTTCCCCCCAAACCACCCTAAACTCACCTGATCTTCTCCAAAACCCACAGTCCACTCCCATTGAACTTAACGACCAACGAGAACCCAACGAAATACAATGGACCACAAAACACTTCAAAAACACCCCAAACAAGAATGCGATCAACCCCAAAACTGGAAGAAAATACCACAAAAGCCATAAATCCACCCCAAAAGTCCCCCTAAACCTACCTGATGTTCTCCAAAACCCACAATTTAAACTATTCCAACATGATGACCAATAAGAAGCCAACTAAAACCCAACGGAGACCCAAAAACACATCAAAAACACCACAAAAAAGAACAGGATCACCCCAGAAAACACAAGAAAATCCCAAAAGGCATAGATCCACCCCAAATGTCCCCCTAAACCTACCTGATGTTCTCCAAATCCCAAAGTCCACTCCCGACCACCATAAAACCAATTAGGAACAAAACAAAACCCAATGGAGACCACAAAACACGTCATAAACACCCCAAACAAGAACAGGATCACCCCAAAAAACGAAAGAAAACCCCAAAGCCATAGATCCACCCCGAAAGTCCCCCTTAACCTACCTGATGTTCTCCAAAACCCACAATTTACCATTTACCAACATGATGACCAACAAGAACCCAACTAAAACCCAACGGAGACCCAAAAACACGTCAAAAACACGCCATAAAAGAACTGGATCAGAAGAAAAAAAAACAAATATCATGAATTTCCCCAAAAAAACACCCTAAACTCACCTGATCTTCTCCAAACCCCACAATCCACTCCCATTGAACTTAACGACGAACGACAACCCAACGAAAGCCAACGCAGACCCCAAAACACGTCAAAAATACCCCAGAAAAGAACAGGATCACCCCAAAAAACAGAAGAAAAACTCAAATACCATGAATCCACCCAGATGTCCCCTAAACCTACCTGAAGTTCTCCAAAAATCACAATTTACCATTTTTCCACCACGATGACAACGGAAAACGCAACAAAACACCCCAAAAAAGAACGAGACCACCCCAAAAACAGAAGAAAACCCTAAAAAAAAAACAGAAGAAATCCCCCAAAACCATAGATTCACCCCCCAAAAATCCTTAAACTCACCTGATGTTCTCCAAAACTCACAATTTACCCTTTTCCACCATGATGACCGAGAACCCAACAAAACCCAACGGACAACCCCAAACACCGCAAAAACTTCCCAAAAAAGAACGGGACCAGCCAAAAAAAAACAGAAGAAAACCCCCAAAACCATGAATCTGCCACAAAAGTCCCCCTAAATATACCTGATGTTCTCCAAAACCCACAATTTATCTTTTTCCACCACGATGACAAAGGAAAACCCAACGAAACCCATCAGAGACCCCAAAACACATCAAAATAACGCCAAAAAAGAACTGGATCAGAAGAAAAAAATAAACCAGAAAGTATGAATTTTCCCCCAATACCACCCTAAAATCAAAATGATCTTCTCAAAAACCCACAATCCACTCCCACTGAACTTAACGACCAACAAGAACCCAACAAAACCCAACGGAGACAACAAAACACGTCAAAAACACCCCAAAAAAGAACACGATCACCCCCCCAAAAAAAACAGAAGAAAACCCCAAATACCATGAATCCACTCGAAAAGTCCCCCTAAACCTACCTGAACTTCTCCAAAACCCACAATTTACACTTTTCCACCATGATGACCAAAAAGAAGCCAAGTAAAACCCAATGGAAACCCCAAAACATGTCAAAAACACCCCAAAAAAGAAAAGGATCACCCCCCCCAAAAAAACAGAAAAAAAAAAACAAAACACCATAGATCCAACCCAAAACCATCCAAAACCTACCTGGTGTTCTCCAAAACCCACAATTTACCATTTTCCAACAAGATTATGAACAAAACCCAACTAAAACCAACGGAGACCAAAAAACACGTCAAAAACACGCCATAAAAGAACTGGATCAGAAGAAAGAACCCCAAAACCATGAATTTCCCCCCAAACCACCCTAAACTCACCTGATCTTCTCCAAAACCCACAATCCACTCCCACTGAACTTAACGACCAACAAGAACCCAACAAAACCCAACGGAGACAACAAAACACGTCAAAAACAACCCAAAAAAGAACACGATCACCCCCCCAAAAAACAGAAGAAAACCCCAAATACCATGAATCCACTCGAAAAGTCCCTCTAAACCTACCTGAACTTCTCCAAAACCAACAATTTACACTTTTCCACCATGATGACCACGGAAAACCCACGAAACCCAACGGACACCCCAAAACACGTCAAAAACACCCCTAACAAGAACAGGATCACCCTAAAAAAACAGAAGAAAACCCCAAAACTATAGATCCACCCCAAAACCACCCTACACCTACCTGATGTTCTCCAAAACCCACAATTTACCATTTTCCAACATGATGACCAACAAGAACCCAACTAAAACCCAACGGAGAACCAAAAACACGTCAAAAACACGCCATAAAAGAACTGGATCAGAAGAAAAAAAAAAAAACAAAACCATGATTTTCCCCCCAAAATCACCCTAAACTCACCTGATCTTCTCCAAACCCCACAATCCACTCCCATTGACCTTAACGACGAACGACAACCCAACGAAACCCAACGGAGACCCAAAATCATGTAAAAAACACCCCAAAACAGAACAGGATCACCCCAAAAAACAGAAGAAAACCCCAAAAACCATGAATCTCCAAAAAAGTACCCCTAAACCTACCTGAAGTTCTCCAAAACCCGCAATTTAAAATTTTCCACCACGATGACAACGGAAAACCCAACAAAACCAAACGGAGAGCACAAAACACGTCAAAAAAAAAACAACAAACAAGAACGGGATCACTCCCAAAACTGGAAGAAAATACCCCCAAACCATAGATCCACCCCAAACGTCCCCCTAAACCTACCCGATGTTCTCCAAAACCCACAATTTACAATTTTCCACCATGATGACCACGGAAAACCCATCAAAACCAAACGGAGACCACAAAGCACGTCAAAAACACCCCAAACAAGAACGGGATCACTCCCAAAAACGAAAGAAAACCCGAAAGCCATAGATCCACCCCAAAAGTCCCCCTTAACCTACCTGATGTTCTCCAAAACCCACAATATAAAAATTTCCACCATGATGACCAATAAGAAGCCAAGTAAAACCCAATGGAAACCCCAAAACAAGTCAAAAACACCCCAAAAAAGAACAGAATCACCCCCCAAAAAACAGAAAAAAAAAAACAAAACCATAGATCCAACCCAAAATCATCCAAAACCTACCTGGTGTTCTCCAAAACCCACAATTTACCATTTTCCAACATGATTATGAACAAAACCCAACTAAAACAAAACGGAGACCAAAAAAACACGTAAAAAAAAACACGCCATAAAAGAACTGGATCAGAAGAAAAAAACCCAAAACCATGAATTTCCCCCCAAACCACCCTAAACTCACCTGATCTTCTCCAAACCCCACAATCCACTCCCATTGAACTTAACGACCAACGAGAACCCAACGAAATACAATGGACCACAAAACACTTCAAAAACACCCCAGAAAAGAACAGGATCACCCCAAAAAACAGAAGAAAAACTCAAATACCATGAATCCACCCCAGATGTCCCCCTAAACCTACCTGAAGTTCTCCAAAAATCACAATTTACCATTTTCCACCACGATGACAACGGAAAACGCAACAAAACACCCCAAAAAAGAACGAGACCACCCCAAAAACAGAAGAAAACCCTTAAAAAAAAAACAGAAGAAATCCCCCAAAACCATAGATTCACCCCCCAAAAATCCTTAAACTCACCTGATGTTCTCCAAAACTCACAATTTACCCTTTTCCACCATGATGACCGAGAACCCAACAAAACCCAACGGACAACCCCAAACACCGCAAAAACTTCCCAAAAAAGAACGGGACCAGCCAAAAAAAAACAGAAGAAAACCCCCAAAACCATGAATCTGCCACAAAAGTCCCCCTAAATATACCTGATGTTCTCCAAAACCCACAATTTATCTTTTTCCACCACGATGACAAAGGAAAACCCAACGAAACCCATCAGAGACCCCAAAACACATCAAAATAACGCCAAAAAAGAACTGGATCAGAAGAAAAAAATAAACCAGAAAGTATGAATTTTCCCCCAATACCACCCTAAAATCAAAATGATCTTCTCAAAAACCCACAATCCACTCCCATTGAACTTAACGACCAACAAGAACCCAACAAAACCCAACGGAGACAACAAAACACGTCAAAAACACCCCAAAAAAGAACACGATCACCCCCCCCAAAAAAAACAGAAGAAAACCCCAAATACCATGAATCCACTCGAAAAGTCCCCCTAAACCTACCTGAACTTCTCCAAAACCCACAATTTACACTTTTCCACCATGATGACCAATAAGAAGCCAAGTAAAACCCAATGGAAACCCCAAAACACGTCAAAAACACCCCAAAAAAGAAAAGGATCACCCCCCCAAAAAAACAGAAAAAAAAAAACAAAACACCATAGGTCCAACCCAAAACCATCCAAAACCTACCTGGTGTTCTCCAAAACCCACAATTTACCATTTTCCAACATGATTATGAACAAAACCCAACTAAAACAAAACGGAGACCAAAAAAACACGTAAAAAAAAACACGCCATAAAAGAACTGGATCAGAAGAAAAAAACCCAAAACCATGAATTTCCCCCCAAACCACCCTAAACTCACCTGATCTTCTCCAAAACCCACAGTCCACTCCCATTGAACTTAACGACCAACGAGAACCCAACGAAATACAATGGACCACAAAACACTTCAAAAACACCCCAAACAAGAATGCGATCAACCCCAAAACTGGAAGAAAATACCACAAAAGCCATAAATCCACCCCAAAAGTCCCCCTAAACCTACCTGATGTTCTCCAAAACCCACAATTTAAACTATTCCAACATGATGACCAATAAGAAGCCAACTAAAACCCAACGGAGACCCAAAAACACATCAAAAACACCACAAAAAAGAACAGGATCACCCCAGAAAACACAAGAAAATCCCAAAAGGCATAGATCCACCCCAAATGTCCCCCTAAACCTACCTGATGTTCTCCAAATCCCAAAGTCCACTCCCGACCACCATAAAACCAATTAGGAACAAAACAAAACCCAATGGAGACCACAAAACACGTCATAAACACCCCAAACAAGAACAGGATCACCCCAATAAGCGAAAGAAAACCCCAAAGCCATAGATCCACCCCGAAAGTCCCCCTTAACCTACCTGATGTTCTCCAAAACCCACAATTTACCATTTACCAACATGATGACCAACAAGAACCCAACTAAAACCCAACGGAGACCCAAAAACACGTCAAAAACACGCCATAAAAGAACTGGATCAGAAGAAAAAAAAACAAATATCATGATTTTCCCCCCAAAATCACCCTAAACTCACCTGATCTTCTCCAAACCCCACAATCCACTCCCATTGACCTTAACGACGAACGACAACCCAACGAAAGCCAACGCAGACCCCAAAACACGTCAAAAATACCCCAGAAAAGAACAGGATCACCCCAAAAAACAGAAGAAAAACTCAAATACCATGAATCCACCCCAGATGTCCCCCTAAACCTACCTGAAGTTCTCCAAAAATCACAATTTACCATTTTCCACCACGATGACAACGGAAAACGCAACAAAACACCCCAAAAAAGAACGAGACCACCCCAAAAACAGAAGAAAACCCTAAAATAAAACAGAAGAAATCCCCCAAAACCATAGATTCACCCCCCAAAAATCCTTAAACTCACCTGATGTTCTCCAAAACTCACAATTTACCCTTTTCCACCATGATGACCGAGAACCCAACAAAACCCAACGGACAACCCCAAACACCGCAAAAACTTCCCAAAAAAGAACGGGACCAGCCAAAAAAAAACAGAAGAAAACCCCCAAAACCATGAATCTGCCACAAAAGTCCCCCTAAATATACCTGATGTTCTCCAAAACCCACAATTTATCTTTTTCCACCACGATGACAAAGGAAAACCCAACGAAACCCATCAGAGACCCCAAAACACATCAAAATAACGCCAAAAAAGAACTGGATCAGAAGAAAAAAATAAACCAGAAAGTATGAATTTTCCCCCAATACCACCCTAAAATCAAAATGATCTTCTCAAAAACCCACAATCCACTCCCATTGAACTTAACGACCAACAAGAACCCAACAAAACCCAACGGAGACAACAAAACACGTCAAAAACACCCCAAAAAAGAACACGATCACCCCCCCAAAAAAAACAGAAGAAAACCCCAAATACCATGAATCCACTCGAAAAGTCCCCCTAAACCTACCTGAACTTCTCCAAAACCCACAATTTACACTTTTCCACCATGATGACCAATAAGAAGCCAAGTAAAACCCAATGGAAACCCCAAAACACGTCAAAAACACCCCAAAAAAGAAAAGGATCACCCCCCCAAAAAAACAGAAAAAAAAAAACAAAACACCATAGATCCAACCCAAAACCATCCAAAACCTACCTGGTGTTCTCCAAAACCCACAATTTACCATTTTCCAACATGATTATGAACAAAACCCAACTAAAACAAAACGGAGACCAAAAAAACACGTAAAAAAAAACACGCCATAAAAGAACTGGATCAGAAGAAAAAAACCCAAAACCATGAATTTCCCCCCAAACCACCCTAAACTCACCTGATCTTCTCCAAAACCCACAGTCCACTCCCATTGAACTTAACGACCAACGAGAACCCAACGAAATACAATGGACCACAAAACACTTCAAAAACACCCCAAACAAGAATGCGATCAACCCCAAAACTGGAAGAAAATACCACAAAAGCCATAAATCCACCCCAAAAGTCCCCCTAAACCTACCTGATGTTCTCCAAAACCCACAATTTAAACTATTCCAACATGATGACCAATAAGAAGCCAACTAAAACCCAACGGAGACCCAAAAACACATCAAAAACACCACAAAAAAGAACAGGATCACCCCAGAAAACACAAGAAAATCCCAAAAGGCATAGATCCACCCCAAATGTCCCCCTAAACCTACCTGATGTTCTCCAAATCCCAAAGTCCACTCCCGACCACCATAAAACCAATTAGGAACAAAACAAAACCCAATGGAGACCACAAAACACGTCATAAACACCCCAAACAAGAACAGGATCACCCCAATAAGCGAAAGAAAACCCCAAAGCCATAGATCCACCCCAAAAGTCCCCCTTAACCTACCTGATGTTCTCCAAAACCCACAATTTACCATTTACCAACATGATGACCAACAAGAACCCAACTAAAACCCAACGGAGACCCAAAAACACGTCAAAAACACGCCATAAAAGAACTGGATCAGAAGAAAAAAAAACAAATATCATGAATTTCCCCAAAAAAACACCCTAAACTCACCTGATCTTCTCCAAACCCCACAATCCACTCCCATTGAACTTAACGACGAACGACAACCCAACGAAAGCCAACGCAGACCCCAAAACACGTCAAAAATACCCCAGAAAAGAACAGGATCACCCCAAAAAACAGAAGAAAAACTCAAATACCATGAATCCACCCCAGATGTCCCCCTAAACCTACCTGAAGTTCTCCAAAAATCACAATTTACCATTTTCCACCACGATGACAACGGAAAACGCAACAAAACACCCCAAAAAAGAACGAGACCACCCCAAAAACAGAAGAAAACCCTAAAAAAAAAAACAGAAGAAATCCCCCAAAACCATAGATTCACCCCCCAAAAATCCTTAAACTCACCTGATGTTCTCCAAAACTCACAATTTACCCTTTTCCACCATGATGACCGAGAACCCAACAAAACCCAACGGACAACCCCAAACACCGCAAAAACTTCCCAAAAAAGAACGGGACCAGCCAAAAAAAAACAGAAGAAAACCCCCAAAACCATGAATCTGCCACAAAAGTCCCCCTAAATATACCTGATGTTCTCCAAAACCCACAATTTATCTTTTTCCACCACGATGACAAAGGAAAACCCAACGAAACCCATCAGAGACCCCAAAACACATCAAAATAACGCCAAAAAAGAACTGGATCAGAAGAAAAAAATAAACCAGAAAGTATGAATTTTCCCCCAATACCACCCTAAAATCAAAATGATCTTCTCAAAAACCCACAATCCACTCCCATTGAACTTAACGACCAACAAGAACCCAACAAAACCCAACGGAGACAACAAAACACGTCAAAAACACCCCAAAAAAGAACACGATCACCCCCCCAAAAAAAACAGAAGAAAACCCCAAATACCATGAATCCACTCGAAAAGTCCCCCTAAACCTACCTGAACTTCTCCAAAACCCACAATTTACACTTTTCCACCATGATGACCACGGAAAACCCACGAAACCCAACGGACACCCCAAAACACGTCAAAAACACACCTAACAAGAACAGGATCACCCTAAAAAAACAGAAGAAAACCCCAAAACTATAGATCCACCCCAAAACCACCCTACACCTACCTGATGTTCTCCAAAACCCACAATTTACCATTTTCCAACATGATGACCAACAAGAACCCAACTAAAACCCAACGGAGAACCAAAAACACGTCAAAAACACGCCATAAAAGAACTGGATCAGAAGAAAAAAAAAAAACAAAACCATGATTTTCACCCCAAAATCACCCTAAACTCACCTGATCTTCTCCAAACCCCACAATCCACTCCCATTGACCTTAACGACGAACGACAACCCAACGAAACCCAACGGAGACCCAAAATCATGTAAAAAACACCCCAAAACAGAACAGGATCACCCCAAAAAACAGAAGAAAACCCCAAAAACCATGAATCTCCAAAAAAGTACCCCTAAACCTACCTGAAGTTCTCCAAAACCCGCAATTTAAAATTTTCCACCACGATGACAACGGAAAACCCAACAAAACCAAACGGAGAGCACAAAACACGTCAAAAAAACCCCAAACAAGAACGGGATCACCCCCAAAACTGGAAGAAAATACCCCCAAACCATAGATCCACCCCAAACGTCCCCCTAAACCTACCCGATGTTCTCCAAAACCCACAATTTACACTTTTCCACCATGATGACCACGGAAAACCCATCAAAACCAAACGGAGACCACAAAACACGTCAAAAACACCCCAAACAAGAACGGGATCACTCCCAAAAACGAAAGAAAACCCGAAAGCCATAGATCCACCCCAAAAGTCCCCCTTAACCTACCTGATGTTCTCCAAAACCCACAATATAAAAATTTCCACCATGATGACCAATAAGAAGCCAAGTAAAACCCAATGGAAACCCCAAAACAAGTCAAAAACACCCCAAAAAAGAACAGAATCACCCCCCAAAAAACAGAAAAAAAAACCAAAACCATAGATCCAACCCAAAATCATCCAAAACCTACCTGGTGTTCTCCAAAACCCACAATTTACCATTTTCCAACATGATTATGAACAAAACCCAACTAAAACAAAACGGAGACCAAAAAAACACGTAAAAAAAAACATGCCATAAAAGAACTGGATCAGAAGAAAAAAACCCAAAACCATGAATTTCCCCCCAAACCACCCTAAACTCACCTGATCTTCTCCAAACCCCACAATCCACTCCCATTGAACTTAACGACCAACGAGAACCCAACGAAATACAATGGACCACAAAACACTTCAAAAACACCCCAGAAAAGAACAGGATCACCCCAAAAAACAGAAGAAAAACTCAAATACCATGAATCCACCCCAGATGTCCCCCTAAACCTACCTGAAGTTCTCCAAAAATCACAATTTACCATTTTCCACCACGATGACAACGGAAAACGCAACAAAACACCCCAAAAAAGAACGAGACCACCCCAAAAACAGAAGAAAACCCTTAAAAAAAAAACAGAAGAAATCCCCCAAAACCATAGATTCACCCCCCAAAAATCCTTAAACTCACCTGATGTTCTCCAAAACTCACAATTTACCCTTTTCCACCATGATGACCGAGAACCCAACAAAACCCAACGGACAACCCCAAACACCGCAAAAACTTCCCAAAAAAGAACGGGACCAGCCAAAAAAAAACAGAAGAAAACCCCCAAAACCATGAATCTGCCACAAAAGTCCCCCTAAATATACCTGATGTTCTCCAAAACCCACAATTTATCTTTTTCCACCACGATGACAAAGGAAAACCCAACGAAACCCATCAGAGACCCCAAAACACATCAAAATAACGCCAAAAAAGAACTGGATCAGAAGAAAAAAATAAACCAGAAAGTATGAATTTTCCCCCAATACCACCCTAAAATCAAAATGATCTTCTCAAAAACCCACAATCCACTCCCATTGAACTTAACGACCAACAAGAACCCAACAAAACCCAACGGAGACAACAAAACACGTCAAAAACACCCCAAAAAAGAACACGATCACCCCCCCAAAAAAAACAGAAGAAAACCCCAAATACCATGAATCCACTCGAAAAGTCCCCCTAAACCTACCTGAACTTCTCCAAAACCCACAATTTACACTTTTCCACCATGATGACCAATAAGAAGCCAAGTAAAACCCAATGGAAACCCCAAAACACGTCAAAAACACCCCAAAAAAGAAAAGGATCACCCCCCCAAAAAAACAGAAAAAAAAAAACAAAACACCATAGATCCAACCCAAAACCATCCAAAACCTACCTGGTGTTCTCCAAAACCCACAATTTACCATTTTCCAACATGATTATGAACAAAACCCAACTAAAACAAAACGGAGACCAAAAAAACACGTAAAAAAAAACACGCCATAAAAGAACTGGATCAGAAGAAAAAAACCCAAAACCATGAATTTCCCCCCAAACCACCCTAAACTCACCTGATCTTCTCCAAAACCCACAGTCCACTCCCATTGAACTTAACGACCAACGAGAACCCAACGAAATACAATGGACCACAAAACACTTCAAAAACACCCCAAACAAGAATGCGATCAACCCCAAAACTGGAAGAAAATACCACAAAAGCCATAAATCCACCCCAAAAGTCCCCCTAAACCTACCTGATGTTCTCCAAAACCCACAATTTAAACTATTCCAACATGATGACCAATAAGAAGCCAACTAAAACCCAACGGAGACCCAAAAACACATCAAAAACACCACAAAAAAGAACAGGATCACCCCAGAAAACACAAGAAAATCCCAAAAGGCATAGATCCACCCCAAATGTCCCCCTAAACCTACCTGATGTTCTCCAAATCCCAAAGTCCACTCCCGACCACCATAAAACCAATTAGGAACAAAACAAAACCCAATGGAGACCACAAAACACGTCATAAACACCCCAAACAAGAACAGGATCACCCCAAAAAACGAAAGAAAACCCCAAAGCCATAGATCCACCCCGAAAGTCCCCCTTAACCTACCTGATGTTCTCCAAAACCCACAATTTACCATTTACCAACATGATGACCAACAAGAACCCAACTAAAACCCAACGGAGACCCAAAAACACGTCAAAAACACGCCATAAAAGAACTGGATCAGAAGAAAAAAAAACAAATATCATGAATTTCCCCAAAAAAACACCCTAAACTCACCTGATCTTCTCCAAACCCCACAATCCACTCCCATTGAACTTAACGACGAACGACAACCCAACGAAAGCCAACGCAGACCCCAAAACACGTCAAAAATACCCCAGAAAAGAACAGGATCACCCCAAAAAACAGAAGAAAAACTCAAATACCATGAATCCACCCCAGATGTCCCCCTAAACCTACCTGAAGTTCTCCAAAAATCACAATTTACCATTTTCCACCACGATGACAACGGAAAACGCAACAAAACACCCCAAAAAAGAACGAGACCACCCCAAAAACAGAAGAAAACCCTAAAATAAAACAGAAGAAATCCCCCAAAACCATAGATTCACCCCCCAAAAATCCTTAAACTCACCTGATGTTCTCCAAAACTCACAATTTACCCTTTTCCACCATGATGACCGAGAACCCAACAAAACCCAACGGACAACCCCAAACACCGCAAAAACTTCCCAAAAAAGAACGGGACCAGCCAAAAAAAAACAGAAGAAAACCCCCAAAACCATGAATCTGCCACAAAAGTCCCCCTAAATATACCTGATGTTCTCCAAAACCCACAATTTATCTTTTTCCACCACGATGACAAAGGAAAACCCAACGAAACCCATCAGAGACCCCAAAACACATCAAAATAACGCCAAAAAAGAACTGGATCAGAAGAAAAAAATAAACCAGAAAGTATGAATTTTCCCCCAATACCACCCTAAAATCAAAATGATCTTCTCAAAAACCCACAATCCACTCCCATTGAACTTAACGACCAACAAGAACCCAACAAAACCCAATGGAGACAACAAAACACGTCAAAAACACCCCAAAAAAGAACACGATCACCCCCCCAAAAAAAACAGAAGAAAACCCCAAATACCATGAATCCACTCGAAAAGTCCCCCTAAACCTACCTGAACTTCTCCAAAACCCACAATTTACACTTTTCCACCATGATGACCACGGAAAACCCACGAAACCCAACGGACACCCCAAAACACGTCAAAAACACACCTAACAAGAACAGGATCACCCTAAAAAAACAGAAGAAAACCCCAAAACTATAGATCCACCCCAAAACCACCCTACACCTACCTGATGTTCTCCAAAACCCACAATTTACCATTTTCCAACATGATGACCAACAAGAACCCAACTAAAACCCAACGGAGAACCAAAAACACGTCAAAAACACGCCATAAAAGAACTGGATCAGAAGAAAAAAAAAAAACAAAACCATGATTTTCACCCCAAAATCACCCTAAACTCACCTGATCTTCTCCAAACCCCACAATCCACTCCCATTGACCTTAACGACGAACGACAACCCAACGAAACCCAACGGAGACCCAAAATCATGTAAAAAACACCCCAAAACAGAACAGGATCACCCCAAAAAACAGAAGAAAACCCCAAAAACCATGAATCTCCAAAAAAGTACCCCTAAACCTACCTGAAGTTCTCCAAAACCCGCAATTTAAAATTTTCCACCACGATGACAACGGAAAACCCAACAAAACCAAACGGAGAGCACAAAACACGTCAAAAAAACCCCAAACAAGAACGGGATCACCCCCAAAACTGGAAGAAAATACCCCCAAACCATAGATCCACCCCAAACGTCCCCCTAAACCTACCCGATGTTCTCCAAAACCCACAATTTACACTTTTCCACCATGATGACCACGGAAAACCCATCAAAACCAAACGGAGACCACAAAACACGTCAAAAACACCCCAAACAAGAACGGGATCACTCCCAAAAACGAAAGAAAACCCGAAAGCCATAGATCCACCCCAAAAGTCCCCCTTAACCTACCTGATGTTCTCCAAAACCCACAATATAAAAATTTCCACCATGATGACCAATAAGAAGCCAAGTAAAACCCAATGGAAACCCCAAAACAAGTCAAAAACACCCCAAAAAAGAACAGAATCACCCCCCAAAAAACAGAAAAAAAAACCAAAACCATAGATCCAACCCAAAATCATCCAAAACCTACCTGGTGTTCTCCAAAACCCACAATTTACCATTTTCCAACATGATTATGAACAAAACCCAACTAAAACAAAACGGAGACCAAAAAAACACGTAAAAAAAAACATGCCATAAAAGAACTGGATCAGAAGAAAAAAACCCAAAACCATGAATTTCCCCCCAAACCACCCTAAACTCACCTGATCTTCTCCAAACCCCACAATCCACTCCCATTGAACTTAACGACCAACGAGAACCCAACGAAATACAATGGACCACAAAACACTTCAAAAACACCCCAGAAAAGAACAGGATCACCCCAAAAAACAGAAGAAAAACTCAAATACCATGAATCCACCCCAGATGTCCCCCTAAACCTACCTGAAGTTCTCCAAAAATCACAATTTACCATTTTCCACCACGATGACAACGGAAAACGCAACAAAACACCCCAAAAAAGAACGAGACCACCCCAAAAACAGAAGAAAACCCTTAAAAAAAAAACAGAAGAAATCCCCCAAAACCATAGATTCACCCCCCAAAAATCCTTAAACTCACCTGATGTTCTCCAAAACTCACAATTTACCCTTTTCCACCATGATGACCGAGAACCCAACAAAACCCAACGGACAACCCCAAACACCGCAAAAACTTCCCAAAAAAGAACGGGACCAGCCAAAAAAAAACAGAAGAAAACCCCCAAAACCATGAATCTGCCACAAAAGTCCCCCTAAATATACCTGATGTTCTCCAAAACCCACAATTTATCTTTTTCCACCACGATGACAAAGGAAAACCCAACGAAACCCATCAGAGACCCCAAAACACATCAAAATAACGCCAAAAAAGAACTGGATCAGAAGAAAAAAATAAACCAGAAAGTATGAATTTTCCCCCAATACCACCCTAAAATCAAAATGATCTTCTCAAAAACCCACAATCCACTCCCATTGAACTTAACGACCAACAAGAACCCAACAAAACCCAACGGAGACAACAAAACACGTCAAAAACACCCCAAAAAAGAACACGATCACCCCCCCAAAAAAAACAGAAGAAAACCCCAAATACCATGAATCCACTCGAAAAGTCCCCCTAAACCTACCTGAACTTCTCCAAAACCCACAATTTACACTTTTCCACCATGATGACCAATAAGAAGCCAAGTAAAACCCAATGGAAACCCCAAAACACGTCAAAAACACCCCAAAAAAGAAAAGGATCACCCCCCCAAAAAAACAGAAAAAAAAAAACAAAACACCATAGATCCAACCCAAAACCATCCAAAACCTACCTGGTGTTCTCCAAAACCCACAATTTACCATTTTCCAACATGATTATGAACAAAACCCAACTAAAACAAAACGGAGACCAAAAAAACACGTAAAAAAAAACACGCCATAAAAGAACTGGATCAGAAGAAAAAAACCCAAAACCATGAATTTCCCCCCAAACCACCCTAAACTCACCTGATCTTCTCCAAAACCCACAGTCCACTCCCATTGAACTTAACGACCAACGAGAACCCAACGAAATACAATGGACCACAAAACACTTCAAAAACACCCCAAACAAGAATGCGATCAACCCCAAAACTGGAAGAAAATACCACAAAAGCCATAAATCCACCCCAAAAGTCCCCCTAAACCTACCTGATGTTCTCCAAAACCCACAATTTAAACTATTCCAACATGATGACCAATAAGAAGCCAACTAAAACCCAACGGAGACCCAAAAACACATCAAAAACACCACAAAAAAGAACAGGATCACCCCAGAAAACACAAGAAAATCCCAAAAGGCATAGATCCACCCCAAATGTCCCCCTAAACCTACCTGATGTTCTCCAAATCCCAAAGTCCACTCCCGACCACCATAAAACCAATTAGGAACAAAACAAAACCCAATGGAGACCACAAAACACGTCATAAACACCCCAAACAAGAACAGGATCACCCCAAAAAACGAAAGAAAACCCCAAAGCCATAGATCCACCCCGAAAGTCCCCCTTAACCTACCTGATGTTCTCCAAAACCCACAATTTACCATTTACCAACATGATGACCAACAAGAACCCAACTAAAACCCAACGGAGACCCAAAAACACGTCAAAAACACGCCATAAAAGAACTGGATCAGAAGAAAAAAAAACAAATATCATGAATTTCCCCAAAAAAACACCCTAAACTCACCTGATCTTCTCCAAACCCCACAATCCACTCCCATTGAACTTAACGACGAACGACAACCCAACGAAAGCCAACGCAGACCCCAAAACACGTCAAAAATACCCCAGAAAAGAACAGGATCACCCCAAAAAACAGAAGAAAAACTCAAATACCATGAATCCACCCCAGATGTCCCCCTAAACCTACCTGAAGTTCTCCAAAAATCACAATTTACCATTTTCCACCACGATGACAACGGAAAACGCAACAAAACACCCCAAAAAAGAACGAGACCACCCCAAAAACAGAAGAAAACCCTAAAATAAAACAGAAGAAATCCCCCAAAACCATAGATTCACCCCCCAAAAATCCTTAAACTCACCTGATGTTCTCCAAAACTCACAATTTACCCTTTTCCACCATGATGACCGAGAACCCAACAAAACCCAACGGACAACCCCAAACACCGCAAAAACTTCCCAAAAAAGAACGGGACCAGCCAAAAAAAAACAGAAGAAAACCCCCAAAACCATGAATCTGCCACAAAAGTCCCCCTAAATATACCTGATGTTCTCCAAAACCCACAATTTATCTTTTTCCACCACGATGACAAAGGAAAACCCAACGAAACCCATCAGAGACCCCAAAACACATCAAAATAACGCCAAAAAAGAACTGGATCAGAAGAAAAAAATAAACCAGAAAGTATGAATTTTCCCCCAATACCACCCTAAAATCAAAATGATCTTCTCAAAAACCCACAATCCACTCCCATTGAACTTAACGACCAACAAGAACCCAACAAAACCCAACGGAGACAACAAAACACGTCAAAAACACCCCAAAAAAGAACACGATCACCCCCCCAAAAAAAACAGAAGAAAACCCCAAATACCATGAATCCACTCGAAAAGTCCCCCTAAACCTACCTGAACTTCTCCAAAACCCACAATTTACACTTTTCCACCATGATGACCAATAAGAAGCCAAGTAAAACCCAATGGAAACCCCAAAACACGTCAAAAACACCCCAAAAAAGAAAAGGATCACCCCCCCAAAAAAACAGAAAAAAAAAAACAAAACACCATAGGTCCAACCCAAAACCATCCAAAACCTACCTGGTGTTCTCCAAAACCCACAATTTACCATTTTCCAACATGATTATGAACAAAACCCAACTAAAACAAAACGGAGACCAAAAAAACACGTAAAAAAAAACACGCCATAAAAGAACTGGATCAGAAGAAAAAAACCCAAAACCATGAATTTCCCCCCAAACCACCCTAAACTCACCTGATCTTCTCCAAAACCCACAGTCCACTCCCATTGAACTTAACGACCAACGAGAACCCAACGAAATACAATGGACCACAAAACACTTCAAAAACACCCCAAACAAGAATGCGATCAACCCCAAAACTGGAAGAAAATACCACAAAAGCCATAAATCCACCCCAAAAGTCCCCCTAAACCTACCTGATGTTCTCCAAAACCCACAATTTAAACTATTCCAACATGATGACCAATAAGAAGCCAACTAAAACCCAACGGAGACCCAAAAACACATCAAAAACACCACAAAAAAGAACAGGATCACCCCAGAAAACACAAGAAAATCCCAAAAGGCATAGATCCACCCCAAATGTCCCCCTAAACCTACCTGATGTTCTCCAAATCCCAAAGTCCACTCCCGACCACCATAAAACCAATTAGGAACAAAACAAAACCCAATGGAGACCACAAAACACGTCATAAACACCCCAAACAAGAACAGGATCACCCCAAAAAACGAAAGAAAACCCCAAAGCCATAGATCCACCCCGAAAGTCCCCCTTAACCTACCTGATGTTCTCCAAAACCCACAATTTACCATTTACCAACATGATGACCAACAAGAACCCAACTAAAACCCAACGGAGACCCAAAAACATGTCAAAAACACGCCATAAAAGAACTGGATCAGAAGAAAAAAAAACAAATATCATGAATTTCCCCAAAAAAACACCCTAAACTCACCTGATCTTCTCCAAACCCCACAATCCACTCCCATTGAACTTAACGACGAACGACAACCCAACGAAAGCCAACGCAGACCCCAAAACACGTCAAAAATACCCCAGAAAAGAACAGGATCACCCCAAAAAACAGAAGAAAAACTCAAATACCATGAATCCACCCCAGATGTCCCCCTAAACCTACCTGAAGTTCTCCAAAAATCACAATTTACCATTTTCCACCACGATGACAACAGAAAACGCAACAAAACACCCCAAAAAAGAACGAGACCACCCCAAAAACAGAAGAAAACCCTAAAAAAAAAACAGAAGAAATCCCCCAAAACCATAGATTCACCCCCCAAAAATCCTTAAACTCACCTGATGTTCTCCAAAACTCACAATTTACCCTTTTCCACCATGATGACCGAGAACCCAACAAAACCCAACGGACAACCCCAAACACCGCAAAAACTTCCCAAAAAAGAACGGGACCAGCCAAAAAAAAACAGAAGAAAACCCCCAAAACCATGAATCTGCCACAAAAGTCCCCCTAAATATACCTGATGTTCTCCAAAACCCACAATTTATCTTTTTCCACCACGATGACAAAGGAAAACCCAACGAAACCCATCAGAGACCCCAAAACACATCAAAATAACGCCAAAAAAGAACTGGATCAGAAGAAAAAAATAAACCAGAAAGTATGAATTTTCCCCCAATACCACCCTAAAATCAAAATGATCTTCTCAAAAACCCACAATCCACTCCCATTGAACTTAACGACCAACAAGAACCCAACAAAACCCAACGGAGACAACAAAACACGTCAAAAACACCCCAAAAAAGAACACGATCACCCCCCCAAAAAAAACAGAAGAAAACCCCAAATACCATGAATCCACTCGAAAAGTCCCCCTAAACCTACCTGAACTTCTCCAAAACCCACAATTTACACTTTTCCACCATGATGACCAATAAGAAGCCAAGTAAAACCCAATGGAAACCCCAAAACAAGTCAAAAACACCCCAAAAAAGAAAAGGATCACCCCCCCAAAAAAACAGAAAAAAAAAAACAAAACACCATAGATCCAACCCAAAACCATCCAAAACCTACCTGGTGTTCTCCAAAACCCACAATTTACCATTTTCCAACATGATTATGAACAAAACCCAACTAAAACCAACGGAGACCAAAAAAACACGTCAAAAACACGCCATAAAAGAACTGGATCAGAAGAAAGAACCCCAAAACCATGAATTTCCCCCCAAACCACCCTAAACTCACCTGATCTTCTCCAAAACCCACAATCCACTCCCACTGAACTTAACGACCAACAAGAACCCAACAAAACCCAACGGAGACAACAAAACACGTCAAAAACAACCCAAAAAAGAACACGATCACCCCCCCAAAAAACAGAAGAAAACCCCAAATACCATGAATCCACTCGAAAAGTCCCCCTAAACCTACCTGAACTTCTCCAAAACCCACAATTTACACTTTTCCACCATGATGACCACGGAAAACCCACGAAACCCAACGGACACCCCAAAACACGTCAAAAACACCCCTAACAAGAACAGGATCACCCTAAAAAAACAGAAGAAAACCCCAAAACTATAGATCCACCCCAAAACCACCCTACACCTACCTGATGTTCTCCAAAACCCACAATTTACCATTTTCCAACATGATGACCAACAAGAACCCAACTAAAACCCAACGGAGAACCAAAAACACGTCAAAAACACGCCATAAAAGAACTGGATCAGAAGAAAAAAAAAAAACAAAACCATGATTTTCACCCCAAAATCACCCTAAACTCACCTGATCTTCTCCAAACCCCACAATCCACTCCCATTGACCTTAACAACAAACGACAACCCAACGAAACCCAACGGAGACCCAAAATCATGTAAAAAACACCCCAAAACAGAACAGGATCACCCCAAAAAACAGAAGAAAACCCCAAAAACCATGAATCTCCAAAAAAGTACCCCTAAACCTACCTGAAGTTCTCCAAAACCCGCAATTTAAAATTTTCCACCACGATGACAACGGAAAACCCAACAAAACCAAACGGAGAGCACAAAACACGTCAAAAAAACCCCAAACAAGAACGGGATCACCCCCAAAACTGGAAGAAAATACCCCCAAACCATAGATCCACCCCAAACGTCCCCCTAAACCTACCCGATGTTCTCCAAAACCCACAATTTACACTTTTCCACCATGATGACCACGGAAAACCCATCAAAACCAAACGGAGACCACAAAACACGTCAAAAACACCCCAAACAAGAACGGGATCACTCCCAAAAACGAAAGAAAACCCGAAAGCCATAGATCCACCCCAAAAGTCCCCCTTAACCTACCTGAACTTCTCCAAAACCCACAATTTACACTTTTCCACCATGATGACCAATAAGAAGCCAAGTAAAACCCAATGGAAACCCCAAAACAAGTCAAAAACACCCCAAAAAAGAACAGAATCACCCCCCAAAAAAACAGAAAAAAAAAAACAAAACCATAGATCCAACCCAAAACCATCCAAAACCTACCTGGTGTTCTCCAAAACCCACAATTTACCATTTTCCAACATGATTATGAACAAAACCCAACTAAAACCAACGGAGACCAAAAAAACACGTCAAAAACACGCCATAAAAGAACTGGATCAGAAGAAAGAACCCCAAAACCATGAATTTCCCCCCAAACCACCCTAAACTCACCTGATCTTCTCCAAAACCCACAATCCACTCCCACTGAACTTAACGACCAACAAGAACCCAACAAAACCCAACGGAGACAACAAAACACGTCAAAAACAACCCAAAAAAGAACACGATCACCCCCCCAAAAAACAGAAGAAAACCCCAAATACCATGAATCCACTCGAAAAGTCCCCCTAAACCTACCTGAACTTCTCCAAAACCCACAATTTACACTTTTCCACCATGATGACCACGGAAAACCCACGAAACCCAACGGACACCCCAAAACACGTCAAAAACACCCCTAACAAGAACAGGATCACCCTAAAAAAACAGAAGAAAACCCCAAAACTATAGATCCACCCCAAAACCACCCTACACCTACCTGATGTTCTCCAAAACCCACAATTTACCATTTTCCAACATGATGACCAACAAGAACCCAACTAAAACCCAACGGAGAACCAAAAACACGTCAAAAACACGCCATAAAAGAACTGGATCAGAAGAAAAAAAAAAAACAAAACCATGATTTTCACCCCAAAATCACCCTAAACTCACCTGATCTTCTCCAAACCCCACAATCCACTCCCATTGACCTTAACGACGAACGACAACCCAACGAAACCCAACGGAGACCCAAAATCATGTAAAAAACACCCCAAAACAGAACAGGATCACCCCAAAAAACAGAAGAAAACCCCAAAAACCATGAATCTCCAAAAAAGTACCCCTAAACCTACCTGAAGTTCTCCAAAACCCGCAATTTAAAATTTTCCACCACGATGACAACGGAAAACCCAACAAAACCAAACGGAGAGCACAAAACACGTCAAAAAAACCCCAAACAAGAACGGGATCACCCCCAAAACTGGAAGAAAATACCCCCAAACCATAGATCCACCCCAAACGTCCCCCTAAACCTACCCGATGTTCTCCAAAACCCACAATTTACACTTTTCCACCATGATGACCACGGAAAACCCATCAAAACCAAACGGAGACCACAAAACACGTCAAAAACACCCCAAACAAGAACGGGATCACTCCCAAAAACGAAAGAAAACCCGAAAGCCATAGATCCACCCCAAAAGTCCCCCTTAACCTACCTGATGTTCTCCAAAACCCACAATTTACACTTTTCCACCATGATGACCAATAAGAAGCCAAGTAAAACCCAATGGAAACCCCAAAACAAGTCAAAAACACCCCAAAAAAGAACAGAATCACCCCCCAAAAAAACAGAAAAAAAAAAACAAAACCATAGATCCAACCCAAAATCATCCAAAACCTACCTGGTGTTCTCCAAAACCCACAATTTACCATTTTCCAACATGATTATGAACAAAACCCAACTAAAACAAAACGGAGACCAAAAAAACACGTAAAAAAAAACACGCCATAAAAGAACTGGATCAGAAGAAAAAAACCCAAAACCATGAATTTCCCCCCAAACCACCCTAAACTCACCTGATCTTCTCCAAACCCCACAATCCACTCCCATTGAACTTAACGACCAACGAGAACCCAACGAAATACAATGGACCACAAAACACTTCAAAAACACCCCAGAAAAGAACAGGATCACCCCAAAAAACAGAAGAAAAACTCAAATACCATGAATCCACCCCAGATGTCCCCCTAAACCTACCTGAAGTTCTCCAAAAATCACAATTTACCATTTTCCACCACGATGACAACGGAAAACGCAACAAAACACCCCAAAAAAGAACGAGACCACCCCAAAAACAGAAGAAAACCCTAAAAAAAAAACAGAAGAAATCCCCCAAAACCATAGATTCACCCCCCAAAAATCCTTAAACTCACCTGATGTTCTCCAAAACTCACAATTTACCCTTTTCCACCATGATGACCGAGAACCCAACAAAACCCAACGGACAACCCCAAACACCGCAAAAACTTCCCAAAAAAGAACGGGACCAGCCAAAAAAAAACAGAAGAAAACCCCCAAAACCATGAATCTGCCACAAAAGTCCCCCTAAATATACCTCATGTTCTCCAAAACCCACAATTTATCTTTTTCCACCACGATGACAAAGGAAAACCCAACGAAACCCATCAGAGACCCCAAAACACATCAAAATAACGCCAAAAAAGAACTGGATCAGAAGAAAAAAATAAACCAGAAAGTATGAATTTTCCCCCAATACCACCCTAAAATCAAAATGATCTTCTCAAAAACCCACAATCCACTCCCATTGAACTTAACGACCAACAAGAACCCAACAAAACCCAACGGAGACAACAAAACACGTCAAAAACACCCCAAAAAAGAACACGATCACCCCCCCAAAAAAAACAGAAGAAAACCCCAAATACCATGAATCCACTCGAAAAGTCCCCCTAAACCTACCTGAACTTCTCCAAAACCCACAATTTACACTTTTCCACCATGATGACCAATAAGAAGCCAAGTAAAACCCAATGGAAACCCCAAAACACGTCAAAAACACCCCAAAAAAGAAAAGGATCACCCCCCCAAAAAAACAGAAAAAAAAAAACAAAACACCATAGATCCAACCCAAAACCATCCAAAACCTACCTGGTGTTCTCCAAAACCCACAATTTACCATTTTCCAACATGATTATGAACAAAACCCAACTAAAACAAAACGGAGACCAAAAAAACACGTAAAAAAAAACACGCCATAAAAGAACTGGATCAGAAGAAAAAAACCCAAAACCATGAATTTCCCCCCAAACCACCCTAAACTCACCTGATCTTCTCCAAAACCCACAGTCCACTCCCATTGAACTTAACGACCAACGAGAACCCAACGAAATACAATGGACCACAAAACACTTCAAAAACACCCCAAACAAGAATGCGATCAACCCCAAAACTGGAAGAAAATACCACAAAAGCCATAAATCCACCCCAAAAGTCCCCCTAAACCTACCTGATGTTCTCCAAAACCCACAATTTAAACTATTCCAACATGATGACCAATAAGAAGCCAACTAAAACCCAACGGAGACCCAAAAACACATCAAAAACACCACAAAAAAGAACAGGATCACCCCAGAAAACACAAGAAAATCCCAAAAGGCATAGATCCACCCCAAATGTCCCCCTAAACCTACCTGATGTTCTCCAAATCCCAAAGTCCACTCCCGACCACCATAAAACCAATTAGGAACAAAACAAAACCCAATGGAGACCACAAAACACGTCATAAACACCCCAAACAAGAACAGGATCACCCCAATAAGCGAAAGAAAACCCCAAAGCCATAGATCCACCCCAAAAGTCCCCCTTAACCTACCTGATGTTCTCCAAAACCCACAATTTACCATTTACCAACATGATGACCAACAAGAACCCAACTAAAACCCAACGGAGACCCAAAAACACGTCAAAAACACGCCATAAAAGAACTGGATCAGAAGAAAAAAAAACAAATATCATGAATTTCCCCAAAAAAACACCCTAAACTCACCTGATCTTCTCCAAACCCCACAATCCACTCCCATTGACCTTAACGACGAACGACAACCCAACGAAAGCCAACGCAGACCCCAAAACACGTCAAAAATACCCCAGAAAAGAACAGGATCACCCCAAAAAACAGAAGAAAAACTCAAATACCATGAATCCACCCCAGATGTCCCCCTAAACCTACCTGAAGTTCTCCAAAAATCACAATTTACCATTTTCCACCACGATGACAACGGAAAACGCAACAAAACACCCCAAAAAAGAACGAGACCACCCCAAAAACAGAAGAAAACCCTAAAATAAAACAGAAGAAATCCCCCAAAACCATAGATTCACCCCCCAAAAATCCTTAAACTCACCTGATGTTCTCCAAAACTCACAATTTACCCTTTTCCACCATGATGACCGAGAACCCAACAAAACCCAACGGACAACCCCAAACACCGCAAAAACTTCCCAAAAAAGAACAGGACCAGCCAAAAAAAAACAGAAGAAAACCCCCAAAACCATGAATCTGCCACAAAAGTCCCCCTAAATATACCTGATGTTCTCCAAAACCCACAATTTATCTTTTTCCACCACGATGACAAAGGAAAACCCAACGAAACCCACCAGACACCCCAAAACACGTCAAAAACACACCTAACAAGAACAGGATCACCCTAAAAAAACAGAAGAAAACCCCAAAACTATAGATCCACCCCAAAACCACCCTACACCTACCTGATGTTCTCCAAAACCCACAATTTACCATTTTCCAACATGATGACCAACAAGAACCCAACTAAAACCCAACGGAGACCCAAAAACACGTCAAAAACACGCCATAAAAGAACTGGATCAGAAGAAAAAAAAAAAACAAAACCATGATTTTCACCCCAAAATCACCCTAAACTCACCTGATCTTCTCCAAACCCCACAATCCACTCCCATTGACCTTAACGACGAACGACAACCCAACGAAACCCAACGGAGACCCAAAATCATGTAAAAAACACCCCAAAACAGAACAGGATCACCCCAAAAAACAGAAGAAAACCCCAAAAACCATGAATCTCCAAAAAAGTACCCCTAAACCTACCTGAAGTTCTCCAAAACCCGCAATTTAAAATTTTCCACCACGATGACAACGGAAAACCCAACAAAACCAAACGGAGAGCACAAAACACGTCAAAAAAACCCCAAACAAGAACGGGATCACCCCCAAAACTGGAAGAAAATACCCCCAAACCATAGATCCACCCCAAACGTCCCCCTAAACCTACCCGATGTTCTCCAAAACCCACAATTTACACTTTTCCACCATGATGACCACGGAAAACCCATCAAAACCAAACGGAGACCACAAAACACGTCAAAAACACCCCAAACAAGAACGGGATCACTCCCAAAAACGAAAGAAAACCCGAAAGCCATAGATCCACCCCAAAAGTCCCCCTTAACCTACCTGATGTTCTCCAAAACCCACAATTTACACTTTTCCACCATGATGACCAATAAGAAGCCAAGTAAAACCCAATGGAAACCCCAAAACAAGTCAAAAACACCCCAAAAAAGAACAGAATCACCCCCCAAAAAAACAGAAAAAAAAAAAACAAAACCATAGATCCAACCCAAAATCATCCAAAACCTACCTGGTGTTCTCCAAAACCCACAATTTACCATTTTCCAACATGATTATGAACAAAACCCAACTAAAACAAAACGGAGACCAAAAAAACACGTAAAAAAAAACACGCCATAAAAGAACTGGATCAGAAGAAAAAAACCCAAAACCATGAATTTCCCCCCAAACCACCCTAAACTCACCTGATCTTCTCCAAACCCCACAATCCACTCCCATTGAACTTAACGACCAACGAGAACCCAACGAAATACAATGGACCACAAAACACTTCAAAAACACCCCAGAAAAGAACAGGATCACCCCAAAAAACAGAAGAAAAACTCAAATACCATGAATCCACCCCAGATGTCCCCCTAAACCTACCTGAAGTTCTCCAAAAATCACAATTTACCATTTTCCACCACGATGACAACGGAAAACGCAACAAAACACCCCAAAAAAGAACGAGACCACCCCAAAAACAGAAGAAAACCCTAAAAAAAAAAACAGAAGAAATCCCCCAAAACCATAGATTCACCCCCCAAAAATCCTTAAACTCACCTGATGTTCTCCAAAACTCACAATTTACCCTTTTCCACCATGATGACCGAGAACCCAACAAAACCCAACGGACAACCCCAAACACCGCAAAAACTTCCCAAAAAAGAACGGGACCAGCCAAAAAAAAACAGAAGAAAACCCCCAAAACCATGAATCTGCCACAAAAGTCCCCCTAAATATACCTGATGTTCTCCAAAACCCACAATTTATCTTTTTCCACCACGATGACAAAGGAAAACCCAACGAAACCCATCAGAGACCCCAAAACACATCAAAATAACGCCAAAAAAGAACTGGATCAGAAGAAAAAAATAAACCAGAAAGTATGAATTTTCCCCCAATACCACCCTAAAATCAAAATGATCTTCTCAAAAACCCACAATCCACTCCCATTGAACTTAACGACCAACAAGAACCCAACAAAACCCAACGGAGACAACAAAACACGTCAAAAACACCCCAAAAAAGAACACGATCACCCCCCCAAAAAAAACAGAAGAAAACCCCAAATACCATGAATCCACTCGAAAAGTCCCCTAAACCTACCTGAACTTCTCCAAAACCCACAATTTACACTTTTCCACCATGATGACCAATAAGAAGCCAAGTAAAACCCAATGGAAACCCAAAACACGTCAAAAACACCCCAAAAAAGAAAAGGATCACCCCCCCAAAAAACAGAAAAAAAAAAACAAAACACCATAGGTCCAACCCAAAACCATCCAAAACCTACCTGGTGTTCTCCAAAACCCGCAATTTACCATTTTCCAACATGATTATGAACAAAACCCAACTAAAACAAAACGGAGACCAAAAAAACACGTAAAAAAAAACACGCCATAAAAGAACTGGATCAGAAGAAAAAAACCCAAAACCATGAATTTCCCCCCAAACCACCCTAAACTCACCTGATCTTCTCCAAAACCCACAGTCCACTCCCATTGAACTTAACGACCAACGAGAACCCAACGAAAATACAATGGACCACAAAACACTTCAAAAACACCCCAAACAAGAATGCGATCAACCCCAAAACTGGAAGAAAATACCACAAAAGCCATAAATCCACCCCAAAAGTCCCCCTAAACCTACCTGATGTTCTCCAAAACCCACAATTTAAACTATTCCAACATGATGACCAATAAGAAGCCAACTAAAACCCAACGGAGACCCAAAAACACATCAAAAACACCACAAAAAAGAACAGGATCACCCCAGAAAACACAAAGAAAATCCCAAAGGCATAGATCCACCCCAAATGTCCCCCTAAACCTACCTGATGTTCTCCAAATCCCAAAGTCCACTCCCGACCACCATAAAACCAATTAGGAACAAAACAAAACCCAATGGAGACCACAAAACACGTCATAAACACCCCAAACAAGAACAGGATCACCCCAATAAGCGAAAGAAAACCCCAAAGCCATAGATCCACCCAAAAGTCCCCTTAACCTACCTGATGTTCTCCAAAACCCACAATTTACCATTTACCAACATGATGACCAACAAGAACCCAACTAAAACCCAACGGAGACCCAAAAACACGTCAAAAACACGCCATAAAAGAACTGGATCAGAAGAAAAAAAAACAAATATCATGAATTTCCCCAAAAAAACACCCTAAACTCACCTGATCTTCTCCAAACCCCACAATCCACTCCCATTGACCTTAACGACGAACGACAACCCAACGAAAGCCAACGCAGACCCCAAAACACGTCAAAAATACCCCAGAAAAGAACAGGATCACCCCAAAAAACAGAAGAAAAACTCAAATACCATGAATCCACCCCAGATGTCCCCCTAAACCTACCTGAAGTTCTCCAAAAATCACAATTTACCATTTTCCACCACGATGACAACGGAAAACGCAACAAACACCCCAAAAAAGAACGAGACCCCCCCAAAAACAGAAGAAAACCCTAAAATAAAACAGAAGAAATCCCCCAAAACCATAGATTCACCCCCCAAAAATCCTTAAACTCACCTGATGTTCTCCAAAACTCACAATTTACCCTTTTCCACCATGATGACCGAGAACCCAACAAAACCCAACGGACAACCCCAAACACCGCAAAAACTTCCCAAAAAAGAACAGGACCAGCCAAAAAAAAACAGAAGAAAACCCCCAAAACCATGAATCTGCCACAAAAGTCCCCCTAAATATACCTGATGTTCTCCAAAACCCACAATTTATCTTTTTCCACCACGATGACAAAGGAAAACCCAACGAAACCCACCAGACACCCCAAAACACGTCAAAAACACACCTAACAAGAACAGGATCACCCTAAAAAAAACAGAAGAAAACCCCAAAACTATAGATCCACCCCAAAACCACCCTACACCTACCTGATGTTCTCCAAAACCCACAATTTACCATTTTCCAACATGATGACCAACAAGAACCCAACTAAAACCCAACGGAGACCCAAAAACACGTCAAAAACACGCCATAAAAGAACTGGATCAGAAGAAAAAAAAAAAACAAAACCATGATTTTCACCCCAAAATCACCCTAAACTCACCTGATCTTCTCCAAACCCCACAATCCACTCCCATTGACCTTAACGACGAACAGACAACCCAACGAAACCCAACGGAGACCCAAAATCATGTAAAAAACACCCCAAAACAGAACAGGATCACCCCAAAAAACAGAAGAAAACCCCAAAAACCATGAATCTCCAAAAAAGTACCCCTAAACCTACCTGAAGTTCTCCAAAACCCGCAATTTAAAATTTTCCACCACGATGACAACGGAAAACCCAACAAAACCAAACGGAGAGCACAAAACACGTCAAAAAAACCCCAAACAAGAACGGGATCACCCCCAAAACTGGAAGAAAATACCCCCAAACCATAGATCCACCCCAAACGTCCCCCTAAACCTACCCGATGTTCTCCAAAACCCACAATTTACACTTTTCCACCATGATGACCACGGAAAACCCATCAAAACCAAACGGAGACCACAAAACACGTCAAAAACACCCCAAACAAGAACGGGATCACTCCCAAAAACGAAAGAAAACCCGAAAGCCATAGATCCACCCCAAAAGTCCCCCTTAACCTACCTGATGTTCTCCAAAACCCACAATTTACACTTTTCCACCATGATGACCAATAAGAAGCCAAGTAAAACCCAATGGAAACCCCAAAACAAGTCAAAACACCCCAAAAAAGAACAGAATCACCCCCCAAAAAAACAGAAAAAAAAAACAAAACCATAGATCCAACCCAAAATCATCCAAAACCTACCTGGTGTTCTCCAAAACCCACAATTTACCATTTTCCAACATGATTATGAACAAAACCCAACTAAAACAAAACGGAGACCAAAAAAACACGTAAAAAAAAACACGCCATAAAAGAACTGGATCAGAAGAAAAAAACCCAAAACCATGAATTTCCCCCCAAACCACCCTAAACTCACCTGATCTTCTCCAAACCCCACATCCACTCCCATTGAACTTAACGACCAACGAGAACCCAACGAAATACAATGGACCACAAAACACTTCAAAAACACCCCAGAAAAGAACAGGATCACCCCAAAAAACAGAAGAAAAACTCAAATACCATGAATCCACCCCAGATGTCCCCCTAAACCTACCTGAAGTTCTCCAAAAATCACAATTTACCATTTTCCACCACGATGACAACGGAAAACGCAACAAAACACCCCAAAAAAGAACGAGACCACCCCAAAAACAGAAGAAAACCCTAAAAAAAAAAACAGAAGAAATCCCCCAAAACCATAGATTCACCCCCCAAAAATCCTTAAACTCACCTGATGTTCTCCAAAACTCACAATTTACCCTTTTCCACCATGATGACCGAGAACCCAACAAAACCCAACGGACAACCCCAAACACCGCAAAAACTTCCCAAAAAAGAACGGGACCAGCCAAAAAAAAACAGAAGAAAACCCCCCAAAACCATGAATCTGCCACAAAAGTCCCCCTAAATATACCTGATGTTCTCCAAAACCCACAATTTATCTTTTTCCACCGATGACAAAGGAAAACCCAACGAAACCCATCAGAGACCCCAAAACACATCAAAATAACGCCAAAAAAGAACTGGATCAGAAGAAAAAAATAAACCAGAAAGTATGAATTTTCCCCCAATACCACCCTAAAATCAAAATGATCTTCTCAAAAACCCACAATCCACTCCCATTGAACTTAACGACCAACAAGAACCCAACAAAACCCAACGGAGACAACAAAACACGTCAAAAACACCCCAAAAAAGAACACGATCACCCCCCCAAAAAAACAGAAGAAAACCCCAAATACCATGAATCCACTCGAAAAGTCCCCCTAAACCTACCTGAACTTCTCCAAAACCCACAATTTACACTTTTCCACCATGATGACCACGGAAAACCCACGAAACCCAACGGACACCCCAAAACACGTCAAAAACACACCTAACAAGAACAGGATCACCCTAAAAAAACAGAAGAAAACCCCAAAACTATAGATCCACCCCAAAACCACCCTACACCTACCTGATGTTCTCCAAAACCCACAATTTACCATTTTCCAACATGATGACCAACAAGAACCCAACTAAAACCCAACGGAGACCCAAAACACGTCAAAAACACGCCATACAAGAACTGGATCAGAAGAAAAAACCCCAAAACCATGAATTTCCCCCAAAACCACCCTAAACTCACCTGATCTTCTTCAAAACCCACAAATCCATTCCCATTGAACTTAACGACCAACAAGAACCCAACTAAAACCCAACGGAGACACCAAAACAAGTCAAAAACACCCCAAACAAGAACAGAATCACCCCCCAAAAACTGGAACGAAAACCCCAAAATACCATGAATCCACTCGAAATACCCTAAACCTACCTGAATTCTCCAAAACACACAATTTACACTTTTCCAACATGATGACCAATAAGAAACCCAAGGAGACCCCAAAACAAGTCAAAAACACCCCAAAAATGAAATGGATCACCCCCCCCAAAAAACAGAAGAAAACACAAAATACCATAGGATCCACCCCAAAAGTCCCCAAAACCTACCTGGATGTTCTCCAAAACCAGCAATTTACTCTTTTCGAAAACGATGACCAACGAGAACCAACGAACCCAAACAGGAACCCCAAAACACGTCAAAAAACACCACAAAAAAAGAACGGGATCACCCCCAAAACCTGAAAGAAAATCCCAAAAACCATTGATCCACCCCAAAAGCCACCCTAAACCTACCTGATGTTCTCAAAATTCAGG
>NW_028137736.1:0-58512 GCF_965140915.1 Aythya marila
AAAGCAAACCGGATCAGAAGAAAATACGTGATTTAACCCCAAGAAAACCCTTAAACCTACCTGATCTTCTCCAAATCCCAAAATCCACTCCCACCCACCATAAAACCCATTAGGAACTCAACAAAACGCAACGGAAACCCCAAAACACGTCAAAAACACCCCAAAAAAGAACTGGATCAGAAGGAAAAAAAAAACAAAACTATGCATTTCCCTCCCAAATCACCCTAAACTTACCTGATCTTCTTCAAAACCCACAATCCACTCCCGTTTAGCTTAACGACCAACGAGAACCCAACAAAACCCAACGGAGACCCCAAAAACGTCAAAAACACCCCAAAAAAGAACTGGTTCAACCCCAACAACGAAAGAAAACCCCCAAAAGCCATAGATCCACACCAAAAATCCCCCTAAACCAACCTGAAGTTCTCCAAAACCCACAATTTACACTTTTCCACATTGATGACCATGGAAAACCCAACGAAACCCAACCGAGACCACAAAACACGTCAAAAAAAAAAAAAAAAAAAAAAGAAAGGGATCACCCCCAAAATTGGAAGAAAATCCTTCAAAATCATAGATCCACCCCAAAACCACCCTAAACCTACCTGATGATCTCCAAAACCCACAATTTACAATTTTCCAACATGATGACCATGGAAAACCCAACGAAACCCAACGGAGACCCCAAAAGAAGTCAAAAACACCCCAAACAAGAACGGGATAAACCCTAAAAACGAAAGAAAACCCCAAAAGCCATAGATCCACACCAAAAGTCCCCCTAAACCTACCTGATGTTCTCCAAAACCCACAATTTACACTTTTCCACCATGATGACCACGGAAAACCCAACAGAGAACCCAACACACGTCAAAAACACCCCAAACAAGAACAGGATCACCCCCAAAACCAAAGAAAACCCCAAAAAGCACGGATCCAATCCCAAAACCACTCTAAACGTACCTGATGTTCTCCAAATCCAAATGTCCACTCCCAACCACCATAAAACCCATTAGGAACTCAACGAAACCCAACGGAAACCCCAAAACACGTCAAAAACACCCCAAAAAATAACTGAATCAGAAGAAAAACACCAAAAACTATGAATTTCCCCACAAAACCACCCTAAACTCACCTGATCTTCTTCAAAACCCACAATCCACTCCCATTTCCCTTAAGGACCAACGAGAATCCAACTAAAACCCAACGGACACCCCAAAACAAGTCAAAAACACCCCAAACAAGAACGGAATCACCCCCAAAACTGGAAGAAAATCCCCAAAAAACATAGATCCACCCCAAAACGACACTAAACCTACCTGATGTTCTCCAAAACACGCAAGTTAAACTTTTCCAACATGATGAAAAACAAGAACCCAACAAAACCCAACAGAGACCCCAAAACATGTCAAAAACACCCCAAAAAAGAACGGGATCACCCCCAAAACTGGAAGAAAATTCCCCCCCAAAAATTTACAATTTTCACCATGATGACCAACATGAACCAAACGAAAACCCAAAAGGAGACACCAAAACACGTCAAAAACACCCCAAAAAAGAAAGGGATCACCCATAAACTGGAAGAAAATCCCCAAAAAGCACAGATCCAATCCCAAAACCAGCCTAAACCTACCTGATGTTCTCCAAAACCCACAAATTTACCCTTTTCCACCATGATGACCATGGAAAACCCAACGAAACCCAATGGAGACAAAAAACATGTCAAAAAAAAAAAAAAAAAAAAAACAAAAAACAAACAAAAAAGAACAGGATCTCCCCAAAAAAGAGAAGAAAACCCCAAATGCCATAGATCCACCCCAAAAGTCCCCCTAAGCCTACCTGATGTTCTCCAAAACCCACAATTTACCCTTTTTCACAATGATGACCAACGAGAACCCAACAAAACCCAACGGACAACCCCAAAACACGTCAAAAACACCCCAAAAAAGAACAGGATCACCCCAAAAAACAGAAGAAAACCCCAAATACCATGAATCCACCCCAAAAGTCCCCCTAAACCTACCTGAAGTTCTCCAAAACCCACAATTTACCCTTTTCCACCCAGATGCCAACAGAAAACCCAACAAAACCCAACAGAGACATCAAAACATGTCAAAAACACCCCAAAAAAGAACGGGATAACCCCCAAAACTGGAAGAAAATCCCCAAAAAGCATGGATCCAATTCCAAAACCACCCTAAACCTACCTGATCTTCTCCAAATCCCAAAGTCCACTCCCAACCACCATAAAACCCATTAGGAACTCAACAAAATGCAACAGAAACCCCAAAACACCTCAAAAACACCCCAAAAGCAAACCGGATCAGAAGAAAATACGTGATTTAACCCCAAGAAAACCCTTAAACCTACCTGATCTTCTCCAAATCCCAAAATCCACTCCCACCCACCATAAAACCCATTAGGAACTCAACAAAACGCAACGGAAACCCCAAAACACGTCAAAACACCCCAAAAAAGAACTGGATCAGAAGGAAAAAAAAAACAAAACTATGCATTTCCCTCCCAAATCACCCTAAACTTACCTGATCTTCTTCAAAACCCACAATCCACTCCCGTTTAGCTTAACGACCAACGAGAACCCAACAAAACCCAACGGAGACCCCAAAAACGTCAAAAACACCCCAAAAAAGAACTGGTTCAACCCCAACAACGAAAGAAAACCCCAAAAGCCATAGATCCACACCAAAAATCCCCCTAAACCAACCTGAAGTTCTCCAAACCCACAATTTACACTTTTCCACATTGATGACCATGGAAAACCCAACGAAACCCAACCGAGACCACAAAACACGTCAAAAAAAAAAAAAAAAAAAAAAAAGAAAAAAAAAAAGAAAGGGATCACCCCAAAATTGGAAGAAAATCCTTCAAAATCATAGATCCACCCCAAAACCACCCTAAACCTACCTGATGATCTCCAAAACCCACAATTTACAATTTTCCAACATGATGACCATGGAAAACCCAACGAAACCCAACGGAGACCCCAAAAGAAGTCAAAAACACCCCAAACAAGAACGGGATAAACCCTAAAAACGAAAGAAAACCCCAAAAGCCATAGATCCACACCAAAAGTCCCCCTAAACCTACCTGATGTTCTCCAAAACCCACAATTTACACTTTTCCACCATGATGACCACGGAAAACCCAACAGAGAACCCAAAACACGTCAAAAACACCCCAAACAAGAACAGGATCACCCCCAAAACCAAAGAAAACCCCAAAAAGCACGGATCCAATCCCAAAACCACTCTAAACGTACCTGATGTTCTCCAAATCCAAATGTCCACTCCCAACCACCATAAAACCCATTAGGAACTCAACGAAACCCAACGGAAACCCCAAAACACGTCAAAAACACCCCAAAAAAGAACTGAATCAGAAGAAAAAACACCAAAAACTATGAATTTCCCCACAAAACCACCCTAAACTCACCTGATCTTCTTCAAACCCACAATCCACTCCCATTTCCCTTAAGGACCAACGAGAATCCAACTAAAACCCAACAGACACCCCAAAACAAGTCAAAAACACCCCAAACAAGAACGGAATCACCCCCAAAACTGGAAGAAAATCCCCAAAAAACATAGATCCACCCCAAAACGACACTAAACCTACCTGATGTTCTCCAAAACACGCAAGTTAAACTTTTCCAACATGATGAAAAACAAGAACCCAACAAAACCCAACAGAGACCCCAAAACATGTCAAAAACACCCCAAAAAAGAACGGGATCACCCCCAAAACTGGAAGAAAATTCCCCCCCCAAAAATTTACAATTTTCACCATGATGACCAACATGAACCAAACGAAAACCCAAAAGGAGACACCAAAACACGTCAAAACACCCCAAAAAAGAAAGGGATCACCCATAAACTGGAAGAAAATCCCCAAAAAGCACAGATCCAATCCCAAAACCAGCCTAAACCTACCTGATGTTCTCCAAAACCCACAAATTTACCCTTTTCCACCATGATGACCATGGAAAACCCAACGAAACCCAATGGAGACAAAAAACATGTCAAAAAAAAAAAAAAAAAAACAAAAAACAAAAAACAAACAAAAAAGAACAGGATCTCCCCAAAAAAGAGAAGAAAACCCCAAATGCCATAGATCCACCCCAAAAGTCCCCCTAAGCCTACCTGATGTTCTCCAAAACCCACAATTTACCCTTTTTCACAATGATGACCAACGAGAACCCAACAAAACCCAACGGACAACCCCAAAACACGTCAAAAACACCCCAAAAAAGAACAGGATCACCCCAAAAAACAGAAGAAAACCCCAAATACCATGAATCCACCCCAAAAGTCCCCTAAACCTACCTGAAGTTCTCCAAAACCCACAATTTACCCTTTTCCACCAAGATGCCAACAGAAAACCCAACAAAACCCAACAGAGACATCAAAACATGTCAAAAACACCCCAAAAAAGAACGGGATAACCCCCAAAACTGGAAGAAAATCCCCAAAAAGCATGGATCCAATTCCAAAACCACCCTAAACCTACCTGATCTTCTCCAAATCCCAAAGTCCACTCCCAACCACCATAAAACCCATTAGGAACTCAACAAAATGCAACAGAAACCCCAAAACACCTCAAAAACACCCCAAAAGCAAACCGGATCAGAAGAAAATACGTGATTTAACCCCAAGAAAACCCTTAAACCTACCTGATCTTCTCCAAATCCCAAAATCCACTCCCACCCACCATAAAACCCATTAGGAACTCAACAAAACGCAACGGAAACCCCAAAACACGTCAAAAACACCCCAAAAAAGAACTGGATCAGAAGGAAAAAAAAAACAAAACTATGCATTTCCCTCCCAAATCACCCTAAACTTACCTGATCTTCTTCAAAACCCACAATCCACTCCCGTTTAGCTTAACGACCAACGAGAACCCAACAAAACCCAACGGAGACCCCAAAAACGTCAAAAACACCCCAAAAAAGAACTGGTTCAACCCCAACAACGAAAGAAAACCCCAAAAGCCATAGATCCACACCAAAAATCCCCCTAAACCAACCTGAAGTTCTCCAAAACCCACAATTTACACTTTTCCACATTGATGACCATGGAAAACCCAACGAAACCCAACCGAGACCACAAAACACGTCAAAAAAAAAAAAAAAAAAAAAAAAAAGAAAAAAAAAAGAAAGGGATCACCCCCAAAATTGGAAGAAAATCCTTCAAAATCATAGATCCACCCCAAAACCACCCTAAACCTACCTGATGATCTCCAAAACCCACAATTTACAATTTTCCAACATGATGACCATGGAAAACCCAACGAAACCCAACGGAGACCCCAAAAGAAGTCAAAAACACCCCAAACAAGAACGGGATAAACCCTAAAAACGAAAGAAAACCCCAAAAGCCATAGATCCACACCAAAAGTCCCCCTAAACCTACCTGATGTTCTCCAAAACCCACAATTTACACTTTTCCACCATGATGACCACGGAAAACCCAACAGAGAACCCAAAACACGTCAAAAACACCCCAAACAAGAACAGGATCACCCCCAAAACCAAAGAAAACCCCAAAAAGCACGGATCCAATCCCAAAACCACTCTAAACGTACCTGATGTTCTCCAAATCCAAATGTCCACTCCCAACCACCATAAAACCCATTAGGAACTCAACGAAACCCAACGGAAACCCCAAAACACGTCAAAAACACCCCAAAAAATAACTGAATCAGAAGAAAAAACACCAAAAACTATGAATTTCCCCACAAAACCACCCTAAACTCACCTGATCTTCTTCAAAACCCACAATCCACTCCCATTTCCCTTAAGGACCAACGAGAATCCAACTAAAACCCAACAGACACCCCAAAACAAGTCAAAAACACCCCAAACAAGAACGGAATCACCCCCAAAACTGGAAGAAAATCCCCAAAAAACATAGATCCACCCCAAAACGACACTAAACCTACCTGATGTTCTCCAAAACACGCAAGTTAAACTTTTCCAACATGATGAAAAACAAGAACCCAACAAAACCCAACAGAGACCCCAAAACATGTCAAAAACACCCCAAAAAAGAACGGGATCACCCCCAAAACTGGAAGAAAATTCCCCCCCCAAAAATTTACAATTTTCACCATGATGACCAACATGAACCAAACGAAAACCCAAAAGGAGACACCAAAACACGTCAAAAACACCCCAAAAAAGAAAGGGATCACCCATAAACTGGAAGAAAATCCCCAAAAAGCACAGATCCAATCCCAAAACCAGCCTAAACCTACCTGATGTTCTCCAAAACCCACAAATTTACCCTTTTCCACCATGATGACCATGGAAAACCCAACGAAACCCAATGGAGACAAAAAACATGTCAAAAAAAAAAAAAAAAAAAAACAAAAAACAAAAAACAAACAAAAAAGAACAGGATCTCCCCAAAAAAGAGAAGAAAACCCCAAATGCCATAGATCCACCCCAAAAGTCCCCCTAAGCCTACCTGATGTTCTCCAAAACCCACAATTTACCCTTTTTCACAATGATGACCAACGAGAACCCAACAAAACCCAACGGACAACCCCAAAACACGTCAAAAACATCCCAAAAAAGAACAGGATCACCCCAAAAAACAGAAGAAAACCCCAAATACCATGAATCCACCCCAAAAGTCCCCCTAAACCTACCTGAAGTTCTCCAAAACCCACAATTTACCCTTTTCCACCCAGATGCCAACAGAAAACCCAACAAAACCCAACAGAGACATCAAAACATGTCAAAAACACCCCAAAAAAGAACGGGATAACCCCCAAAACTGGAAGAAAATCCCCAAAAAGCATGGATCCAATTCCAAAACCACCCTAAACCTACCTGATCTTCTCCAAATCCCAAAGTCCACTCCCAACCACCATAAAACCCATTAGGAACTCAACAAAATGCAACAGAAACCCCAAAACACCTCAAAAACACCCCAAAAGCAAACCGGATCAGAAGAAAATACGTGATTTAACCCCAAGAAAACCCTTAAACCTACCTGATCTTCTCCAAATCCCAAAATCCACTCCCACCCACCATAAAACCCATTAGGAACTCAACAAAACGCAACGGAAACCCCAAAACACGTCAAAAACACCCCAAAAAAGAACTGGATCAGAAGGAAAAAAAAAACAAAACTATGCATTTCCCTCCCAAATCACCCTAAACTTACCTGATCTTCTTCAAAACCCACAATCCACTCCCGTTTAGCTTAACGACCAACGAGAACCCAACAAAACCCAACGGAGACCCCAAAAACGTCAAAAACACCCCAAAAAAGAACTGGTTCAACCCCAACAACGAAAGAAAACCCCAAAAGCCATAGATCCACACCAAAAATCCCCCTAAACCAACCTGAAGTTCTCCAAAACCCACAATTTACACTTTTCCACATTGATGACCATGGAAAACCCAACGAAACCCAACGGAGACCACAAAACACGTCAAAAAAAAAAAAAAAAAAAAAAAAGAAAAAAAAAAGAAAGGGATCACCCCCAAAATTGGAAGAAAATCCTTCAAAATCATAGATCCACCCCAAAACCACCCTAAACCTACCTGATGATCTCCAAAACCCACAATTTACAATTTTCCAACATGATGACCATGGAAAACCCAACGAAACCCAACGGAGACCCCAAAAGAAGTCAAAAACACCCCAAACAAGAACGGGATAAACCCTAAAAACGAAAGAAAACCCCAAAAGCCATAGATCCACACCAAAAGTCCCCCTAAACCTACCTGATGTTCTCCAAAACCCACAATTTACACTTTTCCACCATGATGACCACGGAAAACCCAACAGAGAACCCAACACACGTCAAAAACACCCCAAACAAGAACAGGATCACCCCCAAAACCAAAGAAAACCCCAAAAAGCACGGATCCAATCCCAAAACCACTCTAAACGTACCTGATGTTCTCCAAATCCAAATGTCCACTCCCAACCACCATAAAACCCATTAGGAACTCAACGAAACCCAACGGAAACCCCAAAACACGTCAAAAACACCCCAAAAAATAACTGAATCAGAAGAAAAAACACCAAAAACTATGAATTTCCCCACAAAACCACCCTAAACTCACCTGATCTTCTTCAAAACCCACAATCCACTCCCATTTCCCTTAAGGACCAACGAGAATCCAACTAAAACCCAACAGACACCCCAAAACAAGTCAAAAACACCCCAAACAAGAACGGAATCACCCCCAAAACTGGAAGAAAATCCCCAAAAAACATAGATCCACCCCAAAACGACACTAAACCTACCTGATGTTCTCCAAAACACGCAAGTTAAACTTTTCCAACATGATGAAAAACAAGAACCCAACAAAACCCAACAGAGACCCCAAAACATGTCAAAAACACCCCAAAAAAGAACGGGATCACCCCCAAAACTGGAAGAAAATTCCCCCCCCAAAAATTTACAATTTTCACCATGATGACCAACATGAACCAAACGAAAACCCAAAAGGAGACACCAAAACACGTCAAAAACACCCCAAAAAAGAAAGGGATCACCCATAAACTGGAAGAAAATCCCCAAAAAGCACAGATCCAATCCCAAAACCAGCCTAAACCTACCTGATGTTCTCCAAAACCCACAAATTTACCCTTTTCCACCATGATGACCATGGAAAACCCAACGAAACCCAATGGAGACAAAAAACATGTCAAAAAAAAAAAAACAAAAAAACAAAAAACAAACAAAAAAGAACAGGATCTCCCCAAAAAAGAGAAGAAAACCCCAAATGCCATAGATCCACCCCAAAAGTCCCCCTAAGCCTACCTGATGTTCTCCAAAACCCACAATTTACCCTTTTTCACAATGATGACCAACGAGAACCCAACAAAACCCAACGGACAACCCCAAAACACGTCAAAAACATCCCAAAAAAGAACAGGATCACCCCAAAAAACAGAAGAAAACCCCAAATACCATGAATCCACCCCAAAAGTCCCCCTAAACCTACCTGAAGTTCTCCAAAACCCACAATTTACCCTTTTCCACCCAGATGCCAACAGAAAACCCAACAAAACCCAACAGAGACATCAACACACGTCAAAAACACCCCAAACAAGAACGGGATAACCCCCAAAACTGGAAGAAAATCCCCAAAAAGCATGGATCCAATTCCAAAACCACCCTAAACCTACCTGATCTTCTCCAAATCCCAAAGTCCACTCCCAACCACCATAAAACCCATTAGGAACTCAACAAAATGCAACAGAAACCCCAAAACACCTCAAAAACACCCCAAAAGCAAACCGGATCAGAAGAAAATACGTGATTTAACCCCAAGAAAACCCTTAAACCTACCTGATCTTCTCCAAATCCCAAAATCCACTCCCACCCACCATAAAACCCATTAGGAACTCAACAAAACGCAACGGAAACCCCAAAACACGTCAAAAACACCCCAAAAAAGAACTGGATCAGAAGGAAAAAAAAAACAAAACTATGCATTTCCCTCCCAAATCACCCTAAACTTACCTGATCTTCTTCAAAACCCACAATCCACTCCCGTTTAGCTTAACGACCAACGAGAACCCAACAAAACCCAACGGAGACCCCAAAAACGTCAAAAACACCCCAAAAAAGAACTGGTTCAACCCCAACAACGAAAGAAAACCCCAAAAGCCATAGATCCACACCAAAAATCCCCCTAAACCAACCTGAAGTTCTCCAAAACCCACAATTTACACTTTTCCACATTGATGACCATGGAAAACCCAACGAAACCCAACGGAGACCACAAAACACGTCAAAAAAAAAAAAAAAAAAAAAAAAAAAAAAAAAAAAGAAAGGGATCACCCCCAAAATTGGAAGAAAATCCTTCAAAATCATAGATCCACCCCAAAACCACCCTAAACCTACCTGATGATCTCCAAAACCCACAATTTACAATTTTCCAACATGATGACCATGGAAAACCCAACGAAACCCAACGGAGACCCCAAAAGAAGTCAAAAACACCCCAAACAAGAACGGGATAAACCCTAAAAACGAAAGAAAACCCCAAAAGCCATAGATCCACACCAAAAGTCCCCCTAAACCTACCTGATGTTCTCCAAAACCCACAATTTACACTTTTCCACCATGATGACCACGGAAAACCCAACAGAGAACCCAAAACACGTCAAAAACACCCCAAACAAGAACAGGATCACCCCCAAAACCAAAGAAAACCCCAAAAAGCACGGATCCAATCCCAAAACCACTCTAAACGTACCTGATGTTCTCCAAATCCAAATGTCCACTCCCAACCACCATAAAACCCATTAGGAACTCAACGAAACCCAACGGAAACCCCAAAACACGTCAAAAACACCCCAAAAAATAACTGAATCAGAAGAAAAAACACCAAAAACTATGAATTTCCCCACAAAACCACCCTAAACTCACCTGATCTTCTTCAAAACCCACAATCCACTCCCATTTCCCTTAAGGACCAACGAGAATCCAACTAAAACCCAACAGACACCCCAAAACAAGTCAAAAACACCCCAAACAAGAACGGAATCACCCCCAAAACTGGAAGAAAATCCCCAAAAAACATAGATCCACCCCAAAACGACACTAAACCTACCTGATGTTCTCCAAAACACGCAAGTTAAACTTTTCCAACATGATGAAAAACAAGAACCCAACAAAACCCAACAGAGACCCCAAAACATGTCAAAAACACCCCAAAAAAGAACGGGATCACCCCCAAAACTGGAAGAAAATTCCCCCCCCAAAAATTTACAATTTTCACCATGATGACCAACATGAACCAAACGAAAACCCAAAAGGAGACACCAAAACACGTCAAAAACACCCCAAAAAAGAAAGGGATCACCCATAAACTGGAAGAAAATCCCCAAAAAGCACAGATCCAATCCCAAAACCAGCCTAAACCTACCTGATGTTCTCCAAAACCCACAAATTTACCCTTTTCCACCATGATGACCATGGAAAACCCAACGAAACCCAATGGAGACAAAAAACATGTCAAAAAAAAAAAACAAAAAAACAAAAAACAAACAAAAAAGAACAGGATCTCCCCAAAAAAGAGAAGAAAACCCCAAATGCCATAGATCCACCCCAAAAGTCCCCCTAAGCCTACCTGATGTTCTCCAAAACCCACAATTTACCCTTTTTCACAATGATGACCAACGAGAACCCAACAAAACCCAACGGACAACCCCAAAACACGTCAAAAACATCCCAAAAAAGAACAGGATCACCCCAAAAAAACAGAAGAAAACCCCAAATACCATGAATCCACCCCAAAAGTCCCCCTAAACCTACCTGAAGTTCTCCAAAACCCACAATTTACCCTTTTCCACCCAGATGCCAACAGAAAACCCAACAAAACCCAACAGAGACATCAAAACATGTCAAAAACACCCCAAAAAAGAACGGGATAACCCCCAAAACTGGAAGAAAATCCCCAAAAAGCATGGATCCAATTCCAAAACCACCCTAAACCTACCTGATCTTCTCCAAATCCCAAAGTCCACTCCCAACCACCATAAAACCCATTAGGAACTCAACAAAATGCAACAGAAACCCCAAAACACCTCAAAAACACCCCAAAAGCAAACCGGATCAGAAGAAAATACGTGATTTAACCCCAAGAAAACCCTTAAACCTACCTGATCTTCTCCAAATCCCAAAATCCACTCCCACCCACCATAAAACCCATTAGGAACTCAACAAAACGCAACGGAAACCCCAAAACACGTCAAAAACACCCCAAAAAAGAACTGGATCAGAAGGAAAAAAAAAACAAAACTATGCATTTCCCTCCCAAATCACCCTAAACTTACCTGATCTTCTTCAAAACCCACAATCCACTCCCGTTTAGCTTAACGACCAACGAGAACCCAACAAAACCCAACGGAGACCCCAAAAACGTCAAAAACACCCCAAAAAAGAACTGGTTCAACCCCAACAACGAAAGAAAACCCCAAAAGCCATAGATCCACACCAAAAATCCCCCTAAACCAACCTGAAGTTCTCCAAAACCCACAATTTACACTTTTCCACATTGATGACCATGGAAAACCCAACGAAACCCAACGGAGACCACAAAACACGTCAAAAAAAAAAAAAAAAAAAAAAAAGAAAAAAAAAAAGAAAGGGATCACCCCCAAAATTGGAAGAAAATCCTTCAAAATCATAGATCCACCCCAAAACCACCCTAAACCTACCTGATGATCTCCAAAACCCACAATTTACAATTTTCCAACATGATGACCATGGAAAACCCAACGAAACCCAACGGAGACCCCAAAAGAAGTCAAAAACACCCCAAACAAGAACGGGATAAACCCTAAAAACGAAAGAAAACCCCAAAAGCCATAGATCCACACCAAAAGTCCCCCTAAACCTACCTGATGTTCTCCAAAACCCACAATTTACACTTTTCCACCATGATGACCACGGAAAACCCAACAGAGAACCCAACACACGTCAAAAACACCCCAAACAAGAACAGGATCACCCCCAAAACCAAAGAAAACCCCAAAAAGCACGGATCCAATCCCAAAACCACTCTAAACGTACCTGATGTTCTCCAAATCCAAATGTCCACTCCCAACCACCATAAAACCCATTAGGAACTCAACGAAACCCAACGGAAACCCCAAAACACGTCAAAAACACCCCAAAAAATAACTGAATCAGAAGAAAAAACACCAAAAACTATGAATTTCCCCACAAAACCACCCTAAACTCACCTGATCTTCTTCAAAACCCACAATCCACTCCCATTTCCCTTAAGGACCAACGAGAATCCAACTAAAACCCAACGGACACCCCAAAACAAGTCAAAAACACCCCAAACAAGAACGGAATCACCCCCAAAACTGGAAGAAAATCCCCAAAAAACATAGATCCACCCCAAAACGACACTAAACCTACCTGATGTTCTCCAAAACACGCAAGTTAAACTTTTCCAACATGATGAAAAACAAGAACCCAACAAAACCCAACAGAGACCCCAAAACATGTCAAAAACACCCCAAAAAAGAACGGGATCACCCCCAAAACTGGAAGAAAATTCCCCCCCCAAAAATTTACAATTTTCACCATGATGACCAACATGAACCAAACGAAAACCCAAAAGGAGACACCAAAACACGTCAAAAACACCCCAAAAAAGAAAGGGATCACCCATAAACTGGAAGAAAATCCCCAAAAAGCACAGATCCAATCCCAAAACCAGCCTAAACCTACCTGATGTTCTCCAAAACCCACAAATTTACCCTTTTCCACCATGATGACCATGGAAAACCCAACGAAACCCAATGGAGACAAAAAACATGTCAAAAAAAAAAAAAAAAAAAAAAAAAAAAAAAAAAAAAGAACAGGATCTCCCCAAAAAAGAGAAGAAAACCCCAAATGCCATAGATCCACCCCAAAAGTCCCCCTAAGCCTACCTGATGTTCTCCAAAACCCACAATTTACCCTTTTTCACAATGATGACCAACGAGAACCCAACAAAACCCAACGGACAACCCCAAAACACGTCAAAAACATCCCAAAAAAGAACAGGATCACCCCAAAAAACAGAAGAAAACCCCAAATACCATGAATCCACCCCAAAAGTCCCCCTAAACCTACCTGAAGTTCTCCAAAACCCACAATTTACCCTTTTCCACCCAGATGCCAACAGAAAACCCAACAAAACCCAACAGAGACATCAAAACATGTCAAAAACACCCCAAAAAAGAACGGGATAACCCCCAAAACTGGAAGAAAATCCCCAAAAAGCATGGATCCAATTCCAAAACCACCCTAAACCTACCTGATCTTCTCCAAATCCCAAAGTCCACTCCCAACCACCATAAAACCCATTAGGAACTCAACAAAATGCAACAGAAACCCCAAAACACCTCAAAAACACCCCAAAAGCAAACCGGATCAGAAGAAAATACGTGATTTAACCCCAAGAAAACCCTTAAACCTACCTGATCTTCTCCAAATCCCAAAATCCACTCCCACCCACCATAAAACCCATTAGGAACTCAACAAAACGCAACGGAAACCCCAAAACACGTCAAAAACACCCCAAAAAAGAACTGGATCAGAAGGAAAAAAAAAACAAAACTATGCATTTCCCTCCCAAATCACCCTAAACTTACCTGATCTTCTTCAAAACCCACAATCCACTCCCGTTTAGCTTAACGACCAACGAGAACCCAACAAAACCCAACGGAGACCCCAAAAACGTCAAAAACACCCCAAAAAAGAACTGGTTCAACCCCAACAACGAAAGAAAACCCCAAAAGCCATAGATCCACACCAAAAATCCCCCTAAACCAACCTGAAGTTCTCCAAAACCCACAATTTACACTTTTCCACATTGATGACCATGGAAAACCCAACGAAACCCAACGGAGACCACAAAACACGTCAAAAAAAAAAAAAAATAAAAAAAAAAAAAAATAAAAAAGAAAGGGATCACCCCCAAAATTGGAAGAAAATCCTTCAAAATCATAGATCCACCCCAAAACCACCCTAAACCTACCTGATGATCTCCAAAACCCACAATTTACAATTTTCCAACATGATGACCATGGAAAACCCAACGAAACCCAACGGAGACCCCAAAAGAAGTCAAAAACACCCCAAACAAGAACGGGATAAACCCTAAAAACGAAAGAAAACCCCAAAAGCCATAGATCCACACCAAAAGTCCCCCTAAACCTACCTGATGTTCTCCAAAACCCACAATTTACACTTTTCCACCATGATGACCACGGAAAACCCAACAGAGAACCCAAAACACGTCAAAAACACCCCAAACAAGAACAGGATCACCCCCAAAACCAAAGAAAACCCCAAAAAGCACGGATCCAATCCCAAAACCACTCTAAACGTACCTGATGTTCTCCAAATCCAAATGTCCACTCCCAACCACCATAAAACCCATTAGGAACTCAACGAAACCCAACGGAAACCCCAAAACACGTCAAAAACACCCCAAAAAATAACTGAATCAGAAGAAAAAACACCAAAAACTATGAATTTCCCCACAAAACCACCCTAAACTCACCTGATCTTCTTCAAAACCCACAATCCACTCCCATTTCCCTTAAGGACCAACGAGAATCCAACTAAAACCCAACGGACACCCCAAAACAAGTCAAAAACACCCCAAACAAGAACGGAATCACCCCCAAAACTGGAAGAAAATCCCCAAAAAACATAGATCCACCCCAAAACGACACTAAACCTACCTGATGTTCTCCAAAACACGCAAGTTAAACTTTTCCAACATGATGAAAAACAAGAACCCAACAAAACCCAACAGAGACCCCAAAACATGTCAAAAACACCCCAAAAAAAGAACGGGATCACCCCCAAAACTGGAAGAAAATTCCCCCCCAAAAATTTACAATTTTCACCATGATGACCAACATGAACCAAACGAAAACCCAAAAGGAGACACCAAAACACGTCAAAAACACCCCAAAAAAGAAAGGGATCACCCATAAACTGGAAGAAAATCCCCAAAAAGCACAGATCCAATCCCAAAACCAGCCTAAACCTACCTGATGTTCTCCAAAACCCACAAATTTACCCTTTTCCACCATGATGACCATGGAAAACCCAACGAAACCCAATGGAGACAAAAAACATGTCAAAAAAAAAAAAAAAAAAAAAAAAAAAACCAAACAAAAAAGAACAGGATCTCCCCAAAAAAGAGAAGAAAACCCCAAATGCCATAGATCCACCCCAAAAGTCCCCCTAAGCCTACCTGATGTTCTCCAAAACCCACAATTTACCCTTTTTCACAATGATGACCAACGAGAACCCAACAAAACCCAACGGACAACCCCAAAACACGTCAAAAACATCCCAAAAAAGAACAGGATCACCCCAAAAAACAGAAGAAAACCCCAAATACCATGAATCCACCCCAAAAGTCCCCCTAAACCTACCTGAAGTTCTCCAAAACCCACAATTTACCCTTTTCCACCAAGATGCCAACAGAAAACCCAACGAAACCCAACAGAGACATCAAAACATGTCAAAAACACCCCAAAAAAGAACGGGATAACCCCCAAAACTGGAAGAAAATCCCCAAAAAGCATGGATCCAATTCCAAAACCACCCTAAACCTACCTGATCTTCTCCAAATCCCAAAGTCCACTCCCAACCACCATAAAACCCATTAGGAACTCAACAAAATGCAACAGAAACCCCAAAACACCTCAAAAACACCCCAAAAGCAAACCGGATCAGAAGAAAATACGTGATTTAACCCCAAGAAAACCCTTAAACCTACCTGATCTTCTCCAAATCCCAAAATCCACTCCCACCCACCATAAAACCCATTAGGAACTCAACAAAACGCAACGGAAACCCCAAAACACGTCAAAAACACCCCAAAAAAGAACTGGATCAGAAGGAAAAAAAAAACAAAACTATGCATTTCCCTCCCAAATCACCCTAAACTTACCTGATCTTCTTCAAAACCCACAATCCACTCCCGTTTAGCTTAACGACCAACGAGAACCCAACAAAACCCAACGGAGACCCCAAAAACGTCAAAAACACCCCAAAAAAGAACTGGTTCAACCCCAACAACGAAAGAAAACCCCAAAAGCCATAGATCCACACCAAAAATCCCCCTAAACCAACCTGAAGTTCTCCAAAACCCACAATTTACACTTTTCCACATTGATGACCATGGAAAACCCAACGAAACCCAACCGAGACCACAAAACACGTCAAAAAAAAAAAAAAAAAAAAAAAAAAAAAAATAAAAAAGAAAGGGATCACCCCCAAAATTGGAAGAAAATCCTTCAAAATCATAGATCCACCCCAAAACCACCCTAAACCTACCTGATGATCTCCAAAACCCACAATTTACAATTTTCCAACATGATGACCATGGAAAACCCAACGAAACCCAACGGAGACCCCAAAAGAAGTCAAAAACACCCCAAACAAGAACGGGATAAACCCTAAAAACGAAAGAAAACCCCAAAAGCCATAGATCCACACCAAAAGTCCCCCTAAACCTACCTGATGTTCTCCAAAACCCACAATTTACACTTTTCCACCATGATGACCACGGAAAACCCAACAGAGAACCCAAAACACGTCAAAAACACCCCAAACAAGAACAGGATCACCCCCAAAACCAAAGAAAACCCCAAAAAGCACGGATCCAATCCCAAAACCACTCTAAACGTACCTGATGTTCTCCAAATCCAAATGTCCACTCCCAACCACCATAAAACCCATTAGGAACTCAACGAAACCCAACGGAAACCCCAAAACACGTCAAAAACACCCCAAAAAATAACTGAATCAGAAGAAAAAACACCAAAAACTATGAATTTCCCCACAAAACCACCCTAAACTCACCTGATCTTCTTCAAAACCCACAATCCACTCCCATTTCCCTTAAGGACCAACGAGAATCCAACTAAAACCCAACGGACACCCCAAAACAAGTCAAAAACACCCCAAACAAGAACGGAATCACCCCCAAAACTGGAAGAAAATCCCCAAAAAACATAGATCCACCCCAAAACGACACTAAACCTACCTGATGTTCTCCAAAACACGCAAGTTAAACTTTTCCAACATGATGAAAAACAAGAACCCAACAAAACCCAACAGAGACCCCAAAACATGTCAAAAACACCCCAAAAAAAGAACGGGATCACCCCCAAAACTGGAAGAAAATTCCCCCCCCAAAAATTTACAATTTTCACCATGATGACCAACATGAACCAAACGAAAACCCAAAAGGAGACACCAAAACACGTCAAAAACACCCAAAAAAAGAAAGGGATCACCCATAAACTGGAAGAAAATCCCCAAAAAGCACAGATCCAATCCCAAAACCAGCCTAAACCTACCTGATGTTCTCCAAAACCCACAAATTTACCCTTTTCCACCATGATGACCATGGAAAACCCAACGAAACCCAATGGAGACAAAAAACATGTCAAAAAAAAAAAAAAAACAAAAAAAAAAAAACAAACAAAAAAGAACAGGATCTCCCCAAAAAAGAGAAGAAAACACCAAATGCCATAGATCCACCCCAAAAGTCCCCCTAAGCCTACCTGATGTTCTCCAAAACCCACAATTTACCCTTTTTCACAATGATGACCAACGAGAACCCAACAAAACCCAACGGACAACCCCAAAACACGTCAAAAACATCCCAAAAAAGAACAGGATCACCCCAAAAAACAGAAGAAAACCCCAAATACCATGAATCCACCCCAAAAGTCCCCCTAAACCTACCTGAAGTTCTCCAAAACCCACAATTTACCCTTTTCCACCCAGATGCCAACAGAAAACCCAACGAAACCCAACAGAGACATCAAAACATGTCAAAAACACCCCAAAAAAGAACGGGATAACCCCCAAAACTGGAAGAAAATCCCCAAAAAGCATGGATCCAATTCCAAAACCACCCTAAACCTACCTGATCTTCTCCAAATCCCAAAGTCCACTCCCAACCACCATAAAACCCATTAGGAACTCAACAAAATGCAACAGAAACCCCAAAACACCTCAAAAACACCCCAAAAGCAAACCGGATCAGAAGAAAATACGTGATTTAACCCCAAGAAAACCCTTAAACCTACCTGATCTTCTCCAAATCCCAAAATCCACTCCCACCCACCATAAAACCCATTAGGAACTCAACAAAACGCAACGGAAACCCCAAAACACGTCAAAAACACCCCAAAAAAGAACTGGATCAGAAGGAAAAAAAAAACAAAACTATGCATTTCCCTCCCAAATCACCCTAAACTTACCTGATCTTCTTCAAAACCCACAATCCACTCCCGTTTAGCTTAACGACCAACGAGAACCCAACAAAACCCAACGGAGACCCCAAAAACGTCAAAAACACCCCAAAAAAGAACTGGTTCAACCCCAACAACGAAAGAAAACCCCAAAAGCCATAGATCCACACCAAAAATCCCCCTAAACCAACCTGAAGTTCTCCAAAACCCACAATTTACACTTTTCCACATTGATGACCATGGAAAACCCAACGAAACCCAACGGAGACCACAAAACACGTCAAAAAAAAAAAAAAAAAAAAAAAAAAGAAAGGGATCACCCCCAAAATTGGAAGAAAATCCTTCAAAATCATAGATCCACCCCAAAACCACCCTAAACCTACCTGATGATCTCCAAAACCCACAATTTACAATTTTCCAACATGATGACCATGGAAAACCCAACGAAACCCAACGGAGACCCCAAAAGAAGTCAAAAACACCCCAAACAAGAACGGGATAAACCCTAAAAACGAAAGAAAACCCCAAAAGCCATAGATCCACACCAAAAGTCCCCCTAAACCTACCTGATGTTCTCCAAAACCCACAATTTACACTTTTCCACCATGATGACCACGGAAAACCCAACAGAGAACCCAACACACGTCAAAAACACCCCAAACAAGAACAGGATCACCCCCAAAACCAAAGAAAACCCCAAAAAGCACGGATCCAATCCCAAAACCACTCTAAACGTACCTGATGTTCTCCAAATCCAAATGTCCACTCCCAACCACCATAAAACCCATTAGGAACTCAACGAAACCCAACGGAAACCCCAAAACACGTCAAAAACACCCCAAAAAATAACTGAATCAGAAGAAAAAACACCAAAAACTATGAATTTCCCCACAAAACCACCCTAAACTCACCTGATCTTCTTCAAAACCCACAATCCACTCCCATTTCCCTTAAGGACCAACGAGAATCCAACTAAAACCCAACGGACACCCCAAAACAAGTCAAAAACACCCCAAACAAGAACGGAATCACCCCCAAAACTGGAAGAAAATCCCCAAAAAACATAGATCCACCCCAAAACGACACTAAACCTACCTGATGTTCTCCAAAACACGCAAGTTAAACTTGTCCAACATGATGAAAAACAAGAACCCAACAAAACCCAACAGAGACCCCAAAACATGTCAAAAACACCCCAAAAAAAGAACGGGATCACCCCCAAAACTGGAAGAAAATTCCCCCCCCAAAAATTTACAATTTTCACCATGATGACCAACATGAACCAAACGAAAACCCAAAAGGAGACACCAAAACACGTCAAAAACACCCCAAAAAAGAAAGGGATCACCCATAAACTGGAAGAAAATCCCCAAAAAGCACAGATCCAATCCCAAAACCAGCCTAAACCTACCTGATGTTCTCCAAAACCCACAAATTTACCCTTTTCCACCATGATGACCATGGAAAACCCAACGAAACCCAATGGAGACAAAAAACATGTCAAAAAAAAAAAAAAAAAAAAACAAAAAACAAACAAAAAAGAACAGGATCTCCCCAAAAAAGAGAAGAAAACCCCAAATGCCATAGATCCACCCCAAAAGTCCCCCTAAGCCTACCTGATGTTCTCCAAAACCCACAATTTACCCTTTTTCACAATGATGACCAACGAGAACCCAACAAAACCCAACGGACAACCCCAAAACACGTCAAAAACATCCCAAAAAAGAACAGGATCACCCCAAAAAACAGAAGAAAACCCCAAATACCATGAATCCACCCCAAAAGTCCCCCTAAACCTACCTGAAGTTCTCCAAAACCCACAATTTACCCTTTTCCACCCAGATGCCAACAGAAAACCCAACAAAACCCAACAGAGACATCAAAACATGTCAAAAACACCCCAAAAAAGAACGGGATAACCCCCAAAACTGGAAGAAAATCCCCAAAAAGCATGGATCCAATTCCAAAACCACCCTAAACCTACCTGATCTTCTCCAAATCCCAAAGTCCACTCCCAACCACCATAAAACCCATTAGGAACTCAACAAAATGCAACAGAAACCCCAAAACACCTCAAAAACACCCCAAAAGCAAACCGGATCAGAAGAAAATACGTGATTTAACCCCAAGAAAACCCTTAAACCTACCTGATCTTCTCCAAATCCCAAAATCCACTCCCACCCACCATAAAACCCATTAGGAACTCAACAAAACGCAACGGAAACCCCAAAACACGTCAAAAACACCCCAAAAAAGAACTGGATCAGAAGGAAAAAAAAAAACAAAACTATGCATTTCCCTCCCAAATCACCCTAAACTTACCTGATCTTCTTCAAAACCCACAATCCACTCCCGTTTAGCTTAACGAGCAACGAGAACCCAACAAAACCCAACGGAGACCCCAAAAACGTCAAAAACACCCCAAAAAAGAACTGGTTCAACCCCAACAACGAAAGAAAACCCCAAAAGCCATAGATCCACACCAAAAATCCCCCTAAACCAACCTGAAGTTCTCCAAAACCCACAATTTACACTTTTCCACATTGATGACCATGGAAAACCCAACGAAACCCAACGGAGACCACAAAACACGTCAAAAAAAAAAAAAAAAAAAAAAAAAAGAAAAAAAAAAGAAAGGGATCACCCCCAAAATTGGAAGAAAATCCTTCAAAATCATAGATCCACCCCAAAACCACCCTAAACCTACCTGATGATCTCCAAAACCCACAATTTACAATTTTCCAACATGATGACCATGGAAAACCCAACGAAACCCAACGGAGACCCCAAAAGAAGTCAAAAACACCCCAAACAAGAACGGGATAAACCCTAAAAACGAAAGAAAACCCCAAAAGCCATAGATCCACACCAAAAGTCCCCCTAAACCTACCTGATGTTCTCCAAAACCCACAATTTACACTTTTCCACCATGATGACCACGGAAAACCCAACAGAGAACCCAACACACGTCAAAAACACCCCAAACAAGAACAGGATCACCCCCAAAACCAAAGAAAACCCCAAAAAGCACGGATCCAATCCCAAAACCACTCTAAACGTACCTGATGTTCTCCAAATCCAAATGTCCACTCCCAACCACCATAAAACCCATTAGGAACTCAACGAAACCCAACGGAAACCCCAAAACACGTCAAAAACACCCCAAAAAATAACTGAATCAGAAGAAAAAACACCAAAAACTATGAATTTCCCCACAAAACCACCCTAAACTCACCTGATCTTCTTCAAAACCCACAATCCACTCCCATTTCCCTTAAGGACCAACGAGAATCCAACTAAAACCCAACGGACACCCCAAAACAAGTCAAAAACACCCCAAACAAGAACGGAATCACCCCCAAAACTGGAAGAAAATCCCCAAAAAACATAGATCCACCCCAAAACGACACTAAACCTACCTGATGTTCTCCAAAACACGCAAGTTAAACTTGTCCAACATGATGAAAAACAAGAACCCAACAAAACCCAACAGAGACCCCAAAACATGTCAAAAACACCCCAAAAAAGAACGGGATCACCCCCAAAACTGGAAGAAAATTCCCCCCCCAAAAATTTACAATTTTCACCATGATGACCAACATGAACCAAACGAAAACCCAAAAGGAGACACCAAAACACGTCAAAAACACCCCAAAAAAGAAAGGGATCACCCATAAACTGGAAGAAAATCCCCAAAAAGCACAGATCCAATCCCAAAACCAGCCTAAACCTACCTGATGTTCTCCAAAACCCACAAATTTACCCTTTTCCACCATGATGACCATGGAAAACCCAACGAAACCCAATGGAGACAAAAAACATGTCAAAAAAAAAAAAAAAAAAAAAAAAAAAAAAAACAAAAAAGAACAGGATCTCCCCAAAAAAGAGAAGAAAACCCCAAATGCCATAGATCCACCCCAAAAGTCCCCCTAAGCCTACCTGATGTTCTCCAAAACCCACAATTTACCCTTTTTCACAATGATGACCAACGAGAACCCAACAAAACCCAACGGACAACCCCAAAACACGTCAAAAACATCCCAAAAAAGAACAGGATCACCCCAAAAAACAGAAGAAAACCCCAAATACCATGAATCCACCCCAAAAGTCCCCCTAAACCTACCTGAAGTTCTCCAAAACCCACAATTTACCCTTTTCCACCCAGATGCCAACAGAAAACCCAACAAAACCCAACAGAGACATCAAAACATGTCAAAAACACCCCAAAAAAGAACGGGATAACCCCCAAAACTGGAAGAAAATCCCCAAAAAGCATGGATCCAATTCCAAAACCACCCTAAACCTACCTGATCTTCTCCAAATCCCAAAGTCCACTCCCAACCACCATAAAACCCATTAGGAACTCAACAAAATGCAACAGAAACCCCAAAACACCTCAAAAACACCCCAAAAGCAAACCGGATCAGAAGAAAATACGTGATTTAACCCCAAGAAAACCCTTAAACCTACCTGATCTTCTCCAAATCCCAAAATCCACTCCCACCCACCATAAAACCCATTAGGAACTCAACAAAACGCAACGGAAACCCCAAAACACGTCAAAAACACCCCAAAAAAGAACTGGATCAGAAGGAAAAAAAAAAACAAAACTATGCATTTCCCTCCCAAATCACCCTAAACTTACCTGATCTTCTTCAAAACCCACAATCCACTCCCGTTTAGCTTAACGAGCAACGAGAACCCAACAAAACCCAACGGAGACCCCAAAAACGTCAAAAACACCCCAAAAAAGAACTGGTTCAACCCCAACAACGAAAGAAAACCCCAAAAGCCATAGATCCACACCAAAAATCCCCCTAAACCAACCTGAAGTTCTCCAAAACCCACAATTTACACTTTTCCACATTGATGACCATGGAAAACCCAACGAAACCCAACGGAGACCACAAAACACGTCAAAAAAAAAAAAAAAAAAAAAAAAAAAGAAAAAAAAAAGAAAGGGATCACCCCCAAAATTGGAAGAAAATCCTTCAAAATCATAGATCCACCCCAAAACCACCCTAAACCTACCTGATGATCTCCAAAACCCACAATTTACAATTTTCCAACATGATGACCATGGAAAACCCAACGAAACCCAACGGAGACCCCAAAAGAAGTCAAAAACACCCCAAACAAGAACGGGATAAACCCTAAAAACGAAAGAAAACCCCAAAAGCCATAGATCCACACCAAAAGTCCCCCTAAACCTACCTGATGTTCTCCAAAACCCACAATTTACACTTTTCCACCATGATGACCACGGAAAACCCAACAGAGAACCCAACACACGTCAAAAACACCCCAAACAAGAACAGGATCACCCCCAAAACCAAAGAAAACCCCAAAAAGCACGGATCCAATCCCAAAACCACTCTAAACGTACCTGATGTTCTCCAAATCCAAATGTCCACTCCCAACCACCATAAAACCCATTAGGAACTCAACGAAACCCAACGGAAACCCCAAAACACGTCAAAAACACCCCAAAAAATAACTGAATCAGAAGAAAAAACACCAAAAACTATGAATTTCCCCACAAAACCACCCTAAACTCACCTGATCTTCTTCAAAACCCACAATCCACTCCCATTTCCCTTAAGGACCAACGAGAATCCAACTAAAACCCAACGGACACCCCAAAACAAGTCAAAAACACCCCAAACAAGAACGGAATCACCCCCAAAACTGGAAGAAAATCCCCAAAAAACATAGATCCACCCCAAAACGACACTAAACCTACCTGATGTTCTCCAAAACACGCAAGTTAAACTTGTCCAACATGATGAAAAACAAGAACCCAACAAAACCCAACAGAGACCCCAAAACATGTCAAAAACACCCCAAAAAAGAACGGGATCACCCCCAAAACTGGAAGAAAATTCCCCCCCCAAAAATTTACAATTTTCACCATGATGACCAACATGAACCAAACGAAAACCCAAAAGGAGACACCAAAACACGTCAAAAACACCCCAAAAAAGAAAGGGATCACCCATAAACTGGAAGAAAATCCCCAAAAAGCACAGATCCAATCCCAAAACCAGCCTAAACCTACCTGATGTTCTCCAAAACCCACAAATTTACCCTTTTCCACCATGATGACCATGGAAAACCCAACGAAACCCAATGGAGACAAAAAACATGTCAAAAAAAAAAAAAAAAAAAAAAAAAAAACAAACAAAAAAGAACAGGATCTCCCCAAAAAAGAGAAGAAAACCCCAAATGCCATAGATCCACCCCAAAAGTCCCCCTAAGCCTACCTGATGTTCTCCAAAACCCACAATTTACCCTTTTTCACAATGATGACCAACGAGAACCCAACAAAACCCAACGGACAACCCCAAAACACGTCAAAAACATCCCAAAAAAGAACAGGATCACCCCAAAAAAACAGAAGAAAACCCCAAATACCATGAATCCACCCCAAAAGTCCCCCTAAACCTACCTGAAGTTCTCCAAAACCCACAATTTACCCTTTTCCACCCAGATGCCAACAGAAAACCCAACAAAACCCAACAGAGACATCAAAACATGTCAAAAACACCCCAAAAAAGAACGGGATAACCCCCAAAACTGGAAGAAAATCCCCAAAAAGCATGGATCCAATTCCAAAACCACCCTAAACCTACCTGATCTTCTCCAAATCCCAAAGTCCACTCCCAACCACCATAAAACCCATTAGGAACTCAACAAAATGCAACAGAAACCCCAAAACACCTCAAAAACACCCCAAAAGCAAACCGGATCAGAAGAAAATACGTGATTTAACCCCAAGAAAACCCTTAAACCTACCTGATCTTCTCCAAATCCCAAAATCCACTCCCACCCACCATAAAACCCATTAGGAACTCAACAAAACGCAACAGAAACCCCAAAACACGTCAAAAACACCCCAAAAAAGAACTGGATCAGAAGGAAAAAAAAAACAAAACTATGCATTTCCCTCCCAAATCACCCTAAACTTACCTGATCTTCTTCAAAACCCACAATCCACTCCCGTTTAGCTTAACGACCAACGAGAACCCAACAAAACCCAACGGAGACCCCAAAAACGTCAAAAACACCCCAAAAAAGAACTGGTTCAACCCCAACAACGAAAGAAAACCCCAAAAGCCATAGATCCACACCAAAAATCCCCCTAAACCAACCTGAAGTTCTCCAAAACCCACAATTTACACTTTTCCACATTGATGACCATGGAAAACCCAACGAAACCCAACGGAGACCACAAAACACGTCAAAAAAAAAAAAAAAAAAAAAAAAAAAAAAAAAAAAAGAAAGGGATCACCCCCAAAATTGGAAGAAAATCCTTCAAAATCATAGATCCACCCCAAAACCACCCTAAACCTACCTGATGATCTCCAAAACCCACAATTTACAATTTTCCAACATGATGACCATGGAAAACCCAACGAAACCCAACGGAGACCCCAAAAGAAGTCAAAAACACCCCAAACAAGAACGGGATAAACCCTAAAAACGAAAGAAAACCCCAAAAGCCATAGATCCACACCAAAAGTCCCCCTAAACCTACCTGATGTTCTCCAAAACCCACAATTTACACTTTTCCACCATGATGACCACGGAAAACCCAACAGAGAACCCAAAACACGTCAAAAACACCCCAAACAAGAACAGATCACCCCCAAAACCAAAGAAAACCCCAAAAAGCACGGATCCAATCCCAAAACCACTCTAAACGTACCTGATGTTCTCCAAATCCAAATGTCCACTCCCAACCACCATAAAACCCATTAGGAACTCAACGAAACCCAACGGAAACCCCAAAACACGTCAAAAACACCCCAAAAAATAACTGAATCAGAAGAAAAAACACCAAAAACTATGAATTTCCCCACAAAACCACCCTAAACTCACCTGATCTTCTTCAAAACCCACAATCCACTCCCATTTCCCTTAAGGACCAACGAGAATCCAACTAAAACCCAACAGACACCCCAAAACAAGTCAAAAACACCCCAAACAAGAACGGAATCACCCCCAAAACTGGAAGAAAATCCCCAAAAAACATAGATCCACCCCAAAACGACACTAAACCTACCTGATGTTCTCCAAAACACGCAAGTTAAACTTTTCCAACATGATGAAAAACAAGAACCCAACAAAACCCAACAGAGACCCCAAAACATGTCAAAAACACCCCAAAAAAGAACGGGATCACCCCCAAAACTGGAAGAAAATTCCCCCCCCAAAAATTTACAATTTTCACCATGATGACCAACATGAACCAAACGAAAACCCAAAAGGAGACACCAAAACACGTCAAAAACACCCCAAAAAAGAAAGGGATCACCCATAAACTGGAAGAAAATCCCCCAAAAGCACAGATCCAATCCCAAAACCAGCCTAAACCTACCTGATGTTCTCCAAAACCCACAAATTTACCCTTTTCCACCATGATGACCATGGAAAACCCAACGAAACCCAATGGAGACAAAAAACATGTCAAAAAAAAACAAAAAAAAACAAAAAACAAACAAAAAAGAACAGGATCTCCCCAAAAAAGAGAAGAAAACCCCAAATGCCATAGATCCACCCCAAAAGTCCCCCTAAGCCTACCTGATGTTCTCCAAAACCCACAATTTACCCTTTTTCACAATGATGACCAACGAGAACCCAACAAAACCCAACGGACAACCCCAAAACACGTCAAAAACATCCCAAAAAAGAACAGGATCACCCCAAAAAACAGAAGAAAACCCCAAATACCATGAATCCACCCCAAAAGTCCCCCTAAACCTACCTGAAGTTCTCCAAAACCCACAATTTACCCTTTTCCACCAAGATGCCAACAGAAAACCCAACGAAACCCAACAGAGACATCAAAACATGTCAAAAACACCCCAAAAAAGAACGGGATAACCCCCAAAACTGGAAGAAAATCCCCAAAAAGCATGGATCCAATTCCAAAACCACCCTAAACCTACCTGATCTTCTCCAAATCCCAAAGTCCACTCCCAACCACCATAAAACCCATTAGGAACTCAACAAAATGCAACAGAAACCCCAAAACACCTCAAAAACACCCCAAAAGCAAACCGGATCAGAAGAAAATACGTGATTTAACCCCAAGAAAACCCTTAAACCTACCTGATCTTCTCCAAATCCCAAAATCCACTCCCACCCACCATAAAACCCATTAGGAACTCAACAAAACGCAACGGAAACCCCAAAACACGTCAAAAACACCCCAAAAAAGAACTGGATCAGAAGGAAAAAAAAAACAAAACTATGCATTTCCCTCCCAAATCACCCTAAACTTACCTGATCTTCTTCAAAACCCACAATCCACTCCCGTTTAGCTTAACGACCAACGAGAACCCAACAAAACCCAACGGAGACCCCAAAAACGTCAAAAACACCCCAAAAAAGAACTGGTTCAACCCCAACAACGAAAGAAAACCCCAAAAGCCATAGATCCACACCAAAAATCCCCCTAAACCAACCTGAAGTTCTCCAAAACCCACAATTTACACTTTTCCACATTGATGACCATGGAAAACCCAACGAAACCCAACGGAGACCACAAAACACGTCAAAAAAAAAAAAAAAAAAAAAAAAAAAAAAAAGAAAAAAAAAGAAAGGGATCACCCCCAAAATTGGAAGAAAATCCTTCAAAATCATAGATCCACCCCAAAACCACCCTAAACCTACCTGATGATCTCCAAAACCCACAATTTACAATTTTCCAACATGATGACCATGGAAAACCCAACGAAACCCAACGGAGACCCCAAAAGAAGTCAAAAACACCCCAAACAAGAACGGGATAAACCCTAAAAACGAAAGAAAACCCCAAAAGCCATAGATCCACACCAAAAGTCCCCCTAAACCTACCTGATGTTCTCCAAAACCCACAATTTACACTTTTCCACCATGATGACCACGGAAAACCCAACAGAGAACCCAAAACACGTCAAAAACACCCCAAACAAGAACAGGATCACCCCCAAAACCAAAGAAAACCCCAAAAAGCACGGATCCAATCCCAAAACCACTCTAAACGTACCTGATGTTCTCCAAATCCAAATGTCCACTCCCAACCACCATAAAACCCATTAGGAACTCAACGAAACCCAACGGAAACCCCAAAACACGTCAAAAACACCCCAAAAAATAACTGAATCAGAAGAAAAAACACCAAAAACTATGAATTTCCCCACAAAACCACCCTAAACTCACCTGATCTTCTTCAAAACCCACAATCCACTCCCATTTCCCTTAAGGACCAACGAGAATCCAACTAAAACCCAACAGACACCCCAAAACAAGTCAAAAACACCCCAAACAAGAACGGAATCACCCCCAAAACTGGAAGAAAATCCCCAAAAAACATAGATCCACCCCAAAACGACACTAAACCTACCTGATGTTCTCCAAAACACGCAAGTTAAACTTTTCCAACATGATGAAAAACAAGAACCCAACAAAACCCAACAGAGACCCCAAAACATGTCAAAAACACCCCAAAAAAAGAACGGGATCACCCCCAAAACTGGAAGAAAATTCCCCCCCCAAAAATTTACAATTTTCACCATGATGACCAACATGAACCAAACGAAAACCCAAAAGGAGACACCAAAACACGTCAAAAACACCCCAAAAAAGAAAGGGATCACCCATAAACTGGAAGAAAATCCCCCAAAAGCACAGATCCAATCCCAAAACCAGCCTAAACCTACCTGATGTTCTCCAAAACCCACAAATTTACCCTTTTCCACCATGATGACCATGGAAAACCCAACGAAACCCAATGGAGACAAAAAACATGTCAAAAAAAAAAAAAAAAAAAAAAAAAAAAAAAAAAAAAAAGAACAGGATCTCCCCAAAAAAGAGAAGAAAACCCCAAATGCCATAGATCCACCCCAAAAGTCCCCCTAAGCCTACCTGATGTTCTCCAAAACCCACAATTTACCCTTTTTCACAATGATGACCAACGAGAACCCAACAAAACCCAACGGACAACCCCAAAACACGTCAAAAACATCCCAAAAAAGAACAGGATCACCCCAAAAAACAGAAGAAAACCCCAAATACCATGAATCCACCCCAAAAGTCCCCCTAAACCTACCTGAAGTTCTCCAAAACCCACAATTTACCCTTTTCCACCAAGATGCCAACAGAAAACCCAACAAAACCCAACAGAGACATCAAAACATGTCAAAAACACCCCAAAAAAGAACGGGATAACCCCCAAAACTGGAAGAAAATCCCCAAAAAGCATGGATCCAATTCCAAAACCACCCTAAACCTACCTGATCTTCTCCAAATCCCAAAGTCCACTCCCAACCACCATAAAACCCATTAGGAACTCAACAAAATGCAACAGAAACCCCAAAACACCTCAAAAACACCCCAAAAGCAAACCGGATCAGAAGAAAATACGTGATTTAACCCCAAGAAAACCCTTAAACCTACCTGATCTTCTCCAAATCCCAAAATCCACTCCCACCCACCATAAAACCCATTAGGAACTCAACAAAACGCAACAGAAACCCCAAAACACGTCAAAAACACCCCAAAAAAGAACTGGATCAGAAGGAAAAAAAAAACAAAACTATGCATTTCCCTCCCAAATCACCCTAAACTTACCTGATCTTCTTCAAAACCCACAATCCACTCCCGTTTAGCTTAACGACCAACGAGAACCCAACAAAACCCAACGGAGACCCCAAAAACGTCAAAAACACCCCAAAAAAGAACTGGTTCAACCCCAACAACGAAAGAAAACCCCAAAAGCCATAGATCCACACCAAAAATCCCCCTAAACCAACCTGAAGTTCTCCAAAACCCACAATTTACACTTTTCCACATTGATGACCATGGAAAACCCAACGAAACCCAACGGAGACCACAAAACACGTCAAAAAAAAAAAAAAAAAAAAAAAAAAAAAAAAAAAAGAAAGGGATCACCCCCAAAATTGGAAGAAAATCCTTCAAAATCATAGATCCACCCCAAAACCACCCTAAACCTACCTGATGATCTCCAAAACCCACAATTTACAATTTTCCAACATGATGACCATGGAAAACCCAACGAAACCCAACGGAGACCCCAAAAGAAGTCAAAAACACCCCAAACAAGAACGGGATAAACCCTAAAAACGAAAGAAAACCCCAAAAGCCATAGATCCACACCAAAAGTCCCCCTAAACCTACCTGATGTTCTCCAAAACCCACAATTTACACTTTTCCACCATGATGACCACGGAAAACCCAACAGAGAACCCAAAACACGTCAAAAACACCCCAAACAAGAACAGGATCACCCCCAAAACCAAAGAAAACCCCAAAAAGCACGGATCCAATCCCAAAACCACTCTAAACGTACCTGATGTTCTCCAAATCCAAATGTCCACTCCCAACCACCATAAAACCCATTAGGAACTCAACGAAACCCAACGGAAACCCCAAAACACGTCAAAAACACCCCAAAAAATAACTGAATCAGAAGAAAAAACACCAAAAACTATGAATTTCCCCACAAAACCACCCTAAACTCACCTGATCTTCTTCAAAACCCACAATCCACTCCCATTTCCCTTAAGGACCAACGAGAATCCAACTAAAACCCAACAGACACCCCAAAACAAGTCAAAAACACCCCAAACAAGAACGGAATCACCCCCAAAACTGGAAGAAAATCCCCAAAAAACATAGATCCACCCCAAAACGACACTAAACCTACCTGATGTTCTCCAAAACACGCAAGTTAAACTTTTCCAACATGATGAAAAACAAGAACCCAACAAAACCCAACAGAGACCCCAAAACATGTCAAAAACACCCCAAAAAAGAACGGGATCACCCCCAAAACTGGAAGAAAATTCCCCCCCCAAAAATTTACAATTTTCACCATGATGACCAACATGAACCAAACGAAAACCCAAAAGGAGACACCAAAACACGTCAAAAACACCCCAAAAAAGAAAGGGATCACCCATAAACTGGAAGAAAATCCCCCAAAAGCACAGATCCAATCCCAAAACCAGCCTAAACCTACCTGATGTTCTCCAAAACCCACAAATTTACCCTTTTCCACCATGATGACCATGGAAAACCCAACGAAACCCAATGGAGACAAAAAACATGTCAAAAAAAAAAAAAAAAAAAAACAAAAAACAAACAAAAAAGAACAGGATCTCCCCAAAAAAGAGAAGAAAACCCCAAATGCCATAGATCCACCCCAAAAGTCCCCCTAAGCCTACCTGATGTTCTCCAAAACCCACAATTTACCCTTTTTCACAATGATGACCAACGAGAACCCAACAAAACCCAACGGACAACCCCAAAACACGTCAAAAACATCCCAAAAAAGAACAGGATCACCCCAAAAAACAGAAGAAAACCCCAAATACCATGAATCCACCCCAAAAGTCCCCCTAAACCTACCTGAAGTTCTCCAAAACCCACAATTTACCCTTTTCCACCAAGATGCCAACAGAAAACCCAACAAAACCCAACAGAGACATCAAAACATGTCAAAAACACCCCAAAAAAGAACGGGATAACCCCCAAAACTGGAAGAAAATCCCCAAAAAGCATGGATCCAATTCCAAAACCACCCTAAACCTACCTGATCTTCTCCAAATCCCAAAGTCCACTCCCAACCACCATAAAACCCATTAGGAACTCAACAAAATGCAACAGAAACCCCAAAACACCTCAAAAACACCCCAAAAGCAAACCGGATCAGAAGAAAATACGTGATTTAACCCCAAGAAAACCCTTAAACCTACCTGATCTTCTCCAAATCCCAAAATCCACTCCCACCCACCATAAAACCCATTAGGAACTCAACAAAACGCAACGGAAACCCCAAAACACGTCAAAAACACCCCAAAAAAGAACTGGATCAGAAGGAAAAAAAAAACAAAACTATGCATTTCCCTCCCAAATCACCCTAAACTTACCTGATCTTCTTCAAAACCCACAATCCACTCCCGTTTAGCTTAACGACCAACGAGAACCCAACAAAACCCAACGGAGACCCCAAAAACGTCAAAAACACCCCAAAAAAGAACTGGTTCAACCCCAACAACGAAAGAAAACCCCAAAAGCCATAGATCCACACCAAAAATCCCCCTAAACCAACCTGAAGTTCTCCAAAACCCACAATTTACACTTTTCCACATTGATGACCATGGAAAACCCAACGAAACCCAACGGAGACCACAAAACACGTCAAAAAAAAAAAAAAAAAAAAAAAAAAAAAAAAAAGAAAAAAAAAGAAAGGGATCACCCCCAAAATTGGAAGAAAATCCTTCAAAATCATAGATCCACCCCAAAACCACCCTAAACCTACCTGATGATCTCCAAAACCCACAATTTACAATTTTCCAACATGATGACCATGGAAAACCCAACGAAACCCAACGGAGACCCCAAAAGAAGTCAAAAACACCCCAAACAAGAACGGGATAAACCCTAAAAACGAAAGAAAACCCCAAAAGCCATAGATCCACACCAAAAGTCCCCCTAAACCTACCTGATGTTCTCCAAAACCCACAATTTACACTTTTCCACCATGATGACCACGGAAAACCCAACAGAGAACCCAACACACGTCAAAAACACCCCAAACAAGAACAGGATCACCCCCAAAACCAAAGAAAACCCCAAAAAGCACGGATCCAATCCCAAAACCACTCTAAACGTACCTGATGTTCTCCAAATCCAAATGTCCACTCCCAACCACCATAAAACCCATTAGGAACTCAACGAAACCCAACGGAAACCCCAAAACACGTCAAAAACACCCCAAAAAATAACTGAATCAGAAGAAAAAACACCAAAAACTATGAATTTCCCCACAAAACCACCCTAAACTCACCTGATCTTCTTCAAAACCCACAATCCACTCCCATTTCCCTTAAGGACCAACGAGAATCCAACTAAAACCCAACAGACACCCCAAAACAAGTCAAAAACACCCCAAACAAGAACGGAATCACCCCCAAAACTGGAAGAAAATCCCCAAAAAACATAGATCCACCCCAAAACGACACTAAACCTACCTGATGTTCTCCAAAACACGCAAGTTAAACTTTTCCAACATGATGAAAAACAAGAACCCAACAAAACCCAACAGAGACCCCAAAACATGTCAAAAACACCCCAAAAAAAGAACGGGATCACCCCCAAAACTGGAAGAAAATTCCCCCCCCAAAAATTTACAATTTTCACCATGATGACCAACATGAACCAAACGAAAACCCAAAAGGAGACACCAAAACACGTCAAAAACACCCCAAAAAAGAAAGGGATCACCCATAAACTGGAAGAAAATCCCCAAAAAGCACAGATCCAATCCCAAAACCAGCCTAAACCTACCTGATGTTCTCCAAAACCCACAAATTTACCCTTTTCCACCATGATGACCATGGAAAACCCAACGAAACCCAATGGAGACAAAAAACATGTCAAAAAAAAAAAAAAAAAAAAAAAAAAACAAACAAAAAAGAACAGGATCTCCCCAAAAAAGAGAAGAAAACACCAAATGCCATAGATCCACCCCAAAAGTCCCCCTAAGCCTACCTGATGTTCTCCAAAACCCACAATTTACCCTTTTTCACAATGATGACCAACGAGAACCCAACAAAACCCAACGGACAACCCCAAAACACGTCAAAAACATCCCAAAAAAGAACAGGATCACCCCAAAAAACAGAAGAAAACCCCAAATACCATGAATCCACCCCAAAAGTCCCCCTAAACCTACCTGAAGTTCTCCAAAACCCACAATTTACCCTTTTCCACCCAGATGCCAACAGAAAACCCAACGAAACCCAACAGAGACATCAAAACATGTCAAAAACACCCCAAAAAAGAACGGGATAACCCCCAAAACTGGAAGAAAATCCCCAAAAAGCATGGATCCAATTCCAAAACCACCCTAAACCTACCTGATCTTCTCCAAATCCCAAAGTCCACTCCCAACCACCATAAAACCCATTAGGAACTCAACAAAATGCAACAGAAACCCCAAAACACCTCAAAAACACCCCAAAAGCAAACCGGATCAGAAGAAAATACGTGATTTAACCCCAAGAAAACCCTTAAACCTACCTGATCTTCTCCAAATCCCAAAATCCACTCCCACCCACCATAAAACCCATTAGGAACTCAACAAAACGCAACGGAAACCCCAAAACACGTCAAAAACACCCCAAAAAAGAACTGGATCAGAAGGAAAAAAAAAACAAAACTATGCATTTCCCTCCCAAATCACCCTAAACTTACCTGATCTTCTTCAAAACCCACAATCCACTCCCGTTTAGCTTAACGACCAACGAGAACCCAACAAAACCCAACGGAGACCCCAAAAACGTCAAAAACACCCCAAAAAAGAACTGGTTCAACCCCAACAACGAAAGAAAACCCCAAAAGCCATAGATCCACACCAAAAATCCCCCTAAACCAACCTGAAGTTCTCCAAAACCCACAATTTACACTTTTCCACATTGATGACCATGGAAAACCCAACGAAACCCAACGGAGACCACAAAACACGTCAAAAAAAAAAAAAAAAAAAAAAAAAAAAAAAAAAAAAAGAAAGGGATCACCCCCAAAATTGGAAGAAAATCCTTCAAAATCATAGATCCACCCCAAAACCACCCTAAACCTACCTGATGATCTCCAAAACCCACAATTTACAATTTTCCAACATGATGACCATGGAAAACCCAACGAAACCCAACGGAGACCCCAAAAGAAGTCAAAAACACCCCAAACAAGAACGGGATAAACCCTAAAAACGAAAGAAAACCCCAAAAGCCATAGATCCACACCAAAAGTCCCCCTAAACCTACCTGATGTTCTCCAAAACCCACAATTTACACTTTTCCACCATGATGACCACGGAAAACCCAACAGAGAACCCAACACACGTCAAAAACACCCCAAACAAGAACAGGATCACCCCCAAAACCAAAGAAAACCCCAAAAAGCACGGATCCAATCCCAAAACCACTCTAAACGTACCTCATGTTCTCCAAATCCAAATGTCCACTCCCAACCACCATAAAACCCATTAGGAACTCAACGAAACCCAACGGAAACCCCAAAACACGTCAAAAACACCCCAAAAAATAACTGAATCAGAAGAAAAAACACCAAAAACTATGAATTTCCCCACAAAACCACCCTAAACTCACCTGATCTTCTTCAAAACCCACAATCCACTCCCATTTCCCTTAAGGACCAACGAGAATCCAACTAAAACCCAACGGACACCCCAAAACAAGTCAAAAACACCCCAAACAAGAACGGAATCACCCCCAAAACTGGAAGAAAATCCCCAAAAAACATAGATCCACCCCAAAACGACACTAAACCTACCTGATGTTCTCCAAAACACGCAAGTTAAACTTGTCCAACATGATGAAAAACAAGAACCCAACAAAACCCAACAGAGACCCCAAAACATGTCAAAAACACCCCAAAAAAAGAACGGGATCACCCCCAAAACTGGAAGAAAATTCCCCCCCCAAAAATTTACAATTTTCACCATGATGACCAACATGAACCAAACGAAAACCCAAAAGGAGACACCAAAACACGTCAAAAACACCCCAAAAAAGAAAGGGATCACCCATAAACTGGAAGAAAATCCCCAAAAAGCACAGATCCAATCCCAAAACCAGCCTAAACCTACCTGATGTTCTCCAAAACCCACAAATTTACCCTTTTCCACCATGATGACCATGGAAAACCCAACGAAACCCAATGGAGACAAAAAACATGTCAAAAAAAAAAAAAAAAAAAACAAACAAAAAAGAACAGGATCTCCCCAAAAAAGAGAAGAAAACCCCAAATGCCATAGATCCACCCCAAAAGTCCCCCTAAGCCTACCTGATGTTCTCCAAAACCCACAATTTACCCTTTTTCACAATGATGACCAACGAGAACCCAACAAAACCCAACGGACAACCCCAAAACACGTCAAAAACATCCCAAAAAAGAACAGGATCACCCCAAAAAACAGAAGAAAACCCCAAATACCATGAATCCACCCCAAAAGTCCCCCTAAACCTACCTGAAGTTCTCCAAAACCCACAATTTACCCTTTTCCACCAAGATGCCAACAGAAAACCCAACGAAACCCAACAGAGACATCAAAACATGTCAAAAACACCCCAAAAAAGAACGGGATAACCCCCAAAACTGGAAGAAAATCCCCAAAAAGCATGGATCCAATTCCAAAACCACCCTAAACCTACCTGATCTTCTCCAAATCCCAAAGTCCACTCCCAACCACCATAAAACCCATTAGGAACTCAACAAAATGCAACAGAAACCCCAAAACACCTCAAAAACACCCCAAAAGCAAACCGGATCAGAAGAAAATACGTGATTTAACCCCAAGAAAACCCTTAAACCTACCTGATCTTCTCCAAATCCCAAAATCCACTCCCACCCACCATAAAACCCATTAGGAACTCAACAAAACGCAACGGAAACCCCAAAACACGTCAAAAACACCCCAAAAAAGAACTGGATCAGAAGGAAAAAAAAAAACAAAACTATGCATTTCCCTCCCAAATCACCCTAAACTTACCTGATCTTCTTCAAAACCCACAATCCACTCCCGTTTAGCTTAACGACCAACGAGAACCCAACAAAACCCAACGGAGACCCCAAAAACGTCAAAAACACCCCAAAAAAGAACTGGTTCAACCCCAACAACGAAAGAAAACCCCAAAAGCCATAGATCCACACCAAAAATCCCCCTAAACCAACCTGAAGTTCTCCAAAACCCACAATTTACACTTTTCCACATTGATGACCATGGAAAACCCAACGAAACCCAACGGAGACCACAAAACACGTCAAAAAAAAAAAAAAAAAAAAAAAAAAAAAAAAAAAAAAGAAAGGGATCACCCCCAAAATTGGAAGAAAATCCTTCAAAATCATAGATCCACCCCAAAACCACCCTAAACCTACCTGATGATCTCCAAAACCCACAATTTACAATTTTCCAACATGATGACCATGGAAAACCCAACGAAACCCAACGGAGACCCCAAAAGAAGTCAAAAACACCCCAAACAAGAACGGGATAAACCCTAAAAACGAAAGAAAACCCCAAAAGCCATAGATCCACACCAAAAGTCCCCCTAAACCTACCTGATGTTCTCCAAAACCCACAATTTACACTTTTCCACCATGATGACCACGGAAAACCCAACAGAGAACCCAAAACACGTCAAAAACACCCCAAACAAGAACAGGATCACCCCCAAAACCAAAGAAAACCCCAAAAAGCACGGATCCAATCCCAAAACCACTCTAAACGTACCTCATGTTCTCCAAATCCAAATGTCCACTCCCAACCACCATAAAACCCATTAGGAACTCAACGAAACCCAACGGAAACCCCAAAACACGTCAAAAACACCCCAAAAAATAACTGAATCAGAAGAAAAAACACCAAAAACTATGAATTTCCCCACAAAACCACCCTAAACTCACCTGATCTTCTTCAAAACCCACAATCCACTCCCATTTCCCTTAAGGACCAACGAGAATCCAACTAAAACCCAACGGACACCCCAAAACAAGTCAAAAACACCCCAAACAAGAACGGAATCACCCCCAAAACTGGAAGAAAATCCCCAAAAAACATAGATCCACCCCAAAACGACACTAAACCTACCTGATGTTCTCCAAAACACGCAAGTTAAACTTTTCCAACATGATGAAAAACAAGAACCCAACAAAACCCAACAGAGACCCCAAAACATGTCAAAAACACCCCAAAAAAAGAACGGGATCACCCCCAAAACTGGAAGAAAATTCCCCCCCCAAAAATTTACAATTTTCACCATGATGACCAACATGAACCAAACGAAAACCCAAAAGGAGACACCAAAACACGTCAAAAACACCCCAAAAAAGAAAGGGATCACCCATAAACTGGAAGAAAATCCCCAAAAAGCACAGATCCAATCCCAAAACCAGCCTAAACCTACCTGATGTTCTCCAAAACCCACAAATTTACCCTTTTCCACCATGATGACCATGGAAAACCCAACGAAACCCAATGGAGACAAAAAACATGTCAAAAAAAAAAAAAAAAAAAAAAAAAAACAAAAAACAAACAAAAAAGAACAGGATCTCCCCAAAAAAGAGAAGAAAACCCCAAATGCCATAGATCCACCCCAAAAGTCCCCCTAAGCCTACCTGATGTTCTCCAAAACCCACAATTTACCCTTTTTCACAATGATGACCAACGAGAACCCAACAAAACCCAACGGACAACCCCAAAACACGTCAAAAACATCCCAAAAAAGAACAGGATCACCCCAAAAAACAGAAGAAAACCCCAAATACCATGAATCCACCCCAAAAGTCCCCCTAAACCTACCTGAAGTTCTCCAAAACCCACAATTTACCCTTTTCCACCCAGATGCCAACAGAAAACCCAACGAAACCCAACAGAGACATCAAAACATGTCAAAAACACCCCAAAAAAGAACGGGATAACCCCCAAAACTGGAAGAAAATCCCCAAAAAACATGGATCCAATTCCAAAACCACCCTAAACCTACCTGATCTTCTCCAAATCCCAAAGTCCACTCCCAACCACCATAAAACCCATTAGGAACTCAACAAAATGCAACAGAAACCCCAAAACACCTCAAAAACACCCCAAAAGCAAACCGGATCAGAAGAAAATACGTGATTTAACCCCAAGAAAACCCTTAAACCTACCTGATCTTCTCCAAATCCCAAAATCCACTCCCACCCACCATAAAACCCATTAGGAACTCAACAAAACGCAACGGAAACCCCAAAACACGTCAAAAACACCCCAAAAAAGAACTGGATCAGAAGGAAAAAAAAAAAACAAAACTATGCATTTCCCTCCCAAATCACCCTAAACTTACCTGATCTTCTTCAAAACCCACAATCCACTCCCGTTTAGCTTAACGACCAACGAGAACCCAACAAAACCCAACGGAGACCCCAAAAACGTCAAAAACACCCCAAAAAAGAACTGGTTCAACCCCAACAACGAAAGAAAACCCCAAAAGCCATAGATCCACACCAAAAATCCCCCTAAACCAACCTGAAGTTCTCCAAAACCCACAATTTACACTTTTCCACATTGATGACCATGGAAAACCCAACGAAACCCAACGGAGACCACAAAACACGTCAAAAAAAAAAAAAAAAAAAAAAAAAAAAAAAAAAAAGAAAGGGATCACCCCCAAAATTGGAAGAAAATCCTTCAAAATCATAGATCCACCCCAAAACCACCCTAAACCTACCTGATGATCTCCAAAACCCACAATTTACAATTTTCCAACATGATGACCATGGAAAACCCAACGAAACCCAACGGAGACCCCAAAAGAAGTCAAAAACACCCCAAACAAGAACGGGATAAACCCTAAAAACGAAAGAAAACCCCAAAAGCCATAGATCCACACCAAAAGTCCCCCTAAACCTACCTGATGTTCTCCAAAACCCACAATTTACACTTTTCCACCATGATGACCACGGAAAACCCAACAGAGAACCCAACACACGTCAAAAACACCCCAAACAAGAACAGGATCACCCCCAAAACCAAAGAAAACCCCAAAAAGCACGGATCCAATCCCAAAACCACTCTAAACGTACCTGATGTTCTCCAAATCCAAATGTCCACTCCCAACCACCATAAAACCCATTAGGAACTCAACGAAACCCAACGGAAACCCCAAAACACGTCAAAAACACCCCAAAAAATAACTGAATCAGAAGAAAAAACACCAAAAACTATGAATTTCCCCACAAAACCACCCTAAACTCACCTGATCTTCTTCAAAACCCACAATCCACTCCCATTTCCCTTAAGGACCAACGAGAATCCAACTAAAACCCAACGGACACCCCAAAACAAGTCAAAAACACCCCAAACAAGAACGGAATCACCCCCAAAACTGGAAGAAAATCCCCAAAAAACATAGATCCACCCCAAAACGACACTAAACCTACCTGATGTTCTCCAAAACACGCAAGTTAAACTTGTCCAACATGATGAAAAACAAGAACCCAACAAAACCCAACAGAGACCCCAAAACATGTCAAAAACACCCCAAAAAAAGAACGGGATCACCCCCAAAACTGGAAGAAAATTCCCCCCCCCAAAAATTTACAATTTTCACCATGATGACCAACATGAACCAAACGAAAACCCAAAAGGAGACACCAAAACACGTCAAAAACACCCCAAAAAAGAAAGGGATCACCCATAAACTGGAAGAAAATCCCCAAAAAGCACAGATCCAATCCCAAAACCAGCCTAAACCTACCTGATGTTCTCCAAAACCCACAAATTTACCCTTTTCCACCATGATGACCATGGAAAACCCAACGAAACCCAATGGAGACAAAAAACATGTCAAAAAAAAAAAAAAAAACAAAAAAACAAAAAACAAACAAAAAAGAACAGGATCTCCCCAAAAAAGAGAAGAAAACCCCAAATGCCATAGATCCACCCCAAAAGTCCCCCTAAGCCTACCTGATGTTCTCCAAAACCCACAATTTACCCTTTTTCACAATGATGACCAACGAGAACCCAACAAAACCCAACGGACAACCCCAAAACACGTCAAAAACATCCCAAAAAAGAACAGGATCACCCCAAAAAACAGAAGAAAACCCCAAATACCATGAATCCACCCCAAAAGTCCCCCTAAACCTACCTGAAGTTCTCCAAAACCCACAATTTACCCTTTTCCACCAAGATGCCAACAGAAAACCCAACGAAACCCAACAGAGACATCAAAACATGTCAAAAACACCCCAAAAAAGAACGGGATAACCCCCAAAACTGGAAGAAAATCCCCAAAAAGCATGGATCCAATTCCAAAACCACCCTAAACCTACCTGATCTTCTCCAAATCCCAAAGTCCACTCCCAACCACCATAAAACCCATTAGGAACTCAACAAAATGCAACAGAAACCCCAAAACACCTCAAAAACACCCCAAAAGCAAACCGGATCAGAAGAAAATACGTGATTTAACCCCAAGAAAACCCTTAAACCTACCTGATCTTCTCCAAATCCCAAAATCCACTCCCACCCACCATAAAACCCATTAGGAACTCAACAAAACGCAACGGAAACCCCAAAACACGTCAAAAACACCCCAAAAAAGAACTGGATCAGAAGGAAAAAAAAAACAAAACTATGCATTTCCCTCCCAAATCACCCTAAACTTACCTGATCTTCTTCAAAACCCACAATCCACTCCCATTTCCCTTAAGGACCAACGAGAATCCAACTAAAACCCAACGGACACCCCAAAACAAGTCAAAAACACCCCAAACAAGAACGGAATCACCCCCAAAACTGGAAGAAAATCCCCAAAAAACATAGATCCACCCCAAAACGACACTAAACCTACCTGATGTTCTCCAAAACACGCAAGTTAAACTTGTCCAACATGATGAAAAACAAGAACCCAACAAAACCCAACAGAGACCCCAAAACATGTCAAAAACACCCCAAAAAAAGAACGGGATCACCCCCAAAACTGGAAGAAAATTCCCCCCCCCAAAAATTTACAATTTTCACCATGATGACCAACATGAACCAAACGAAAACCCAAAAGGAGACACCAAAACACGTCAAAAACACCCCAAAAAAGAAAGGGATCACCCATAAACTGGAAGAAAATCCCCAAAAAGCACAGATCCAATCCCAAAACCAGCCTAAACCTACCTGATGTTCTCCAAAACCCACAAATTTACCCTTTTCCACCATGATGACCATGGAAAACCCAACGAAACCCAATGGAGACAAAAAACATGTCAAAAAAAAAAAAAAAACAAAAAACAAACAAAAAAGAACAGGATCTCCCCAAAAAAGAGAAGAAAACCCCAAATGCCATAGATCCACCCCAAAAGTCCCCCTAAGCCTACCTGATGTTCTCCAAAACCCACAATTTACCCTTTTTCACAATGATGACCAACGAGAACCCAACAAAACCCAACGGACAACCCCAAAACACGTCAAAAACATCCCAAAAAAGAACAGGATCACCCCAAAAAACAGAAGAAAACCCCAAATACCATGAATCCACCCCAAAAGTCCCCCTAAACCTACCTGAAGTTCTCCAAAACCCACAATTTACCCTTTTCCACCAAGATGCCAACAGAAAACCCAACGAAACCCAACAGAGACATGAAAACATGTCAAAAACACCCCAAAAAAGAACGGGATAACCCCCAAAACTGGAAGAAAATCCCCAAAAAGCATGGATCCAATTCCAAAACCACCCTAAACCTACCTGATCTTCTCCAAATCCCAAAGTCCACTCCCAACCACCATAAAACCCATTAGGAACTCAACAAAATGCAACAGAAACCCCAAAACACCTCAAAAACACCCCAAAAGCAAACCGGATCAGAAGAAAATACGTGATTTAACCCCAAGAAAACCCTTAAACCTACCTGATCTTCTCCAAATCCCAAAATCCACTCCCACCCACCATAAAACCCATTAGGAACTCAACAAAACGCAACGGAAACCCCAAAACACGTCAAAAACACCCCAAAAAAGAACTGGATCAGAAGGAAAAAAAAAACAAAACTATGCATTTCCCTCCCAAATCACCCTAAACTTACCTGATCTTCTTCAAAACCCACAATCCACTCCCGTTTAGCTTAACGACCAACGAGAACCCAACAAAACCCAACGGAGACCCCAAAAACGTCAAAAACACCCCAAAAAAGAACTGGTTCAACCCCAACAACGAAAGAAAACCCCAAAAGCCATAGATCCACACCAAAAATCCCCCTAAACCAACCTGAAGTTCTCCAAAACCCACAATTTACACTTTTCCACATTGATGACCATGGAAAACCCAACGAAACCCAACGGAGACCACAAAACACGTCAAAAAAAAAAAAAAAAAAAAAAAAAAAAAAAAAAAAAAAGAAAGGGATCACCCCCAAAATTGGAAGAAAATCCTTCAAAATCATAGATCCACCCCAAAACCACCCTAAACCTACCTGATGATCTCCAAAACCCACAATTTACAATTTTCCAACATGATGACCATGGAAAACCCAACGAAACCCAACGGAGACCCCAAAAGAAGTCAAAAACACCCCAAACAAGAACGGGATAAACCCTAAAAACGAAAGAAAACCCCAAAAGCCATAGATCCACACCAAAAGTCCCCCTAAACCTACCTGATGTTCTCCAAAACCCACAATTTACACTTTTCCACCATGATGACCACGGAAAACCCAACAGAGAACCCAAAACACGTCAAAAACACCCCAAACAAGAACAGGATCACCCCCAAAACCAAAGAAAACCCCAAAAAGCACGGATCCAATCCCAAAACCACTCTAAACGTACCTGATGTTCTCCAAATCCAAATGTCCACTCCCAACCACCATAAAACCCATTAGGAACTCAACGAAACCCAACGGAAACCCCAAAACACGTCAAAAACACCCCAAAAAATAACTGAATCAGAAGAAAAAACACCAAAAACTATGAATTTCCCCACAAAACCACCCTAAACTCACCTGATCTTCTTCAAAACCCACAATCCACTCCCATTTCCCTTAAGGACCAACGAGAATCCAACTAAAACCCAACGGACACCCCAAAACAAGTCAAAAACACCCCAAACAAGAACGGAATCACCCCCAAAACTGGAAGAAAATCCCCAAAAAACATAGATCCACCCCAAAACGACACTAAACCTACCTGATGTTCTCCAAAACACGCAAGTTAAACTTTTCCAACATGATGAAAAACAAGAACCCAACAAAACCCAACAGAGACCCCAAAACATGTCAAAAACACCCCAAAAAAAGAACGGGATCACCCCCAAAACTGGAAGAAAATTCCCCCCCCAAAAATTTACAATTTTCACCATGATGACCAACATGAACCAAACGAAAACCCAAAAGGAGACACCAAAACACGTCAAAAACACCCCAAAAAAGAAAGGGATCACCCATAAACTGGAAGAAAATCCCCAAAAAGCACAGATCCAATCCCAAAACCAGCCTAAACCTACCTGATGTTCTCCAAAACCCACAAATTTACCCTTTTCCACCATGATGACCATGGAAAACCCAACGAAACCCAATGGAGACAAAAAACATGTCAAAAAAAAAAAAAAAAAAAAACAAACAAAAAAGAACAGGATCTCCCCAAAAAAGAGAAGAAAACCCCAAATGCCATAGATCCACCCCAAAAGTCCCCCTAAGCCTACCTGATGTTCTCCAAAACCCACAATTTACCCTTTTTCACAATGATGACCAACGAGAACCCAACAAAACCCAACGGACAACCCCAAAACACGTCAAAAACATCCCAAAAAAGAACAGGATCACCCCAAAAAACAGAAGAAAACCCCAAATACCATGAATCCACCCCAAAAGTCCCCCTAAACCTACCTGAAGTTCTCCAAAACCCACAATTTACCCTTTTCCACCCAGATGCCAACAGAAAACCCAACGAAACCCAACAGAGACATCAAAACATGTCAAAAACACCCCAAAAAAGAACGGGATAACCCCCAAAACTGGAAGAAAATCCCCAAAAAGCATGGATCCAATTCCAAAACCACCCTAAACCTACCTGATCTTCTCCAAATCCCAAAGTCCACTCCCAACCACCATAAAACCCATTAGGAACTCAACAAAATGCAACAGAAACCCCAAAACACCTCAAAAACACCCCAAAAGCAAACCGGATCAGAAGAAAATACGTGATTTAACCCCAAGAAAACCCTTAAACCTACCTGATCTTCTCCAAATCCCAAAATCCACTCCCACCCACCATAAAACCCATTAGGAACTCAACAAAACGCAACGGAAACCCCAAAACACGTCAAAAACACCCCAAAAAAGAACTGGATCAGAAGGAAAAAAAAAACAAAACTATGCATTTCCCTCCCAAATCACCCTAAACTTACCTGATCTTCTTCAAAACCCACAATCCACTCCCGTTTAGCTTAACGACCAACGAGAACCCAACAAAACCCAACGGAGACCCCAAAAACGTCAAAAACACCCCAAAAAAGAACTGGTTCAACCCCAACAACGAAAGAAAACCCCAAAAGCCATAGATCCACACCAAAAATCCCCCTAAACCAACCTGAAGTTCTCCAAAACCCACAATTTACACTTTTCCACATTGATGACCATGGAAAACCCAACGAAACCCAACGGAGACCACAAAACACGTCAAAAAAAAAAAAAAAAAAAAAAAAAAAAAAAAAAAAAAAGAAAGGGATCACCCCCAAAATTGGAAGAAAATCCTTCAAAATCATAGATCCACCCCAAAACCACCCTAAACCTACCTGATGATCTCCAAAACCCACAATTTACAATTTTCCAACATGATGACCATGGAAAACCCAACGAAACCCAACGGAGACCCCAAAAGAAGTCAAAAACACCCCAAACAAGAACGGGATAAACCCTAAAAACGAAAGAAAACCCCAAAAGCCATAGATCCACACCAAAAGTCCCCCTAAACCTACCTGATGTTCTCCAAAACCCACAATTTACACTTTTCCACCATGATGACCACGGAAAACCCAACAGAGAACCCAAAACACGTCAAAAACACCCCAAACAAGAACAGGATCACCCCCAAAACCAAAGAAAACCCCAAAAAGCACGGATCCAATCCCAAAACCACTCTAAACGTACCTGATGTTCTCCAAATCCAAATGTCCACTCCCAACCACCATAAAACCCATTAGGAACTCAACGAAACCCAACGGAAACCCCAAAACACGTCAAAAACACCCCAAAAAATAACTGAATCAGAAGAAAAAACACCAAAAACTATGAATTTCCCCACAAAACCACCCTAAACTCACCTGATCTTCTTCAAAACCCACAATCCACTCCCATTTCCCTTAAGGACCAACGAGAATCCAACTAAAACCCAACGGACACCCCAAAACAAGTCAAAAACACCCCAAACAAGAACGGAATCACCCCCAAAACTGGAAGAAAATCCCCAAAAAACATAGATCCACCCCAAAACGACACTAAACCTACCTGATGTTCTCCAAAACACGCAAGTTAAACTTTTCCAACATGATGAAAAACAAGAACCCAACAAAACCCAACAGAGACCCCAAAACATGTCAAAAACACCCCAAAAAAAGAACGGGATCACCCCCAAAACTGGAAGAAAATTCCCCCCCAAAAAATTTACAATTTTCACCATGATGACCAACATGAACCAAACGAAAACCCAAAAGGAGACACCAAACACGTCAAAAACACCAAAACACCAAAAACCAAAAAGAAAGGGATCACCCATAAACTGGAAGAAAATCCCCAAAAAGCACAGATCCAATCCCAAAACTACCTGATGATCTCCAAAACCCACAATTTACACTTTTCCACATTGATGACCATGGAAAACCCAACGAAACCCAACGGAGACCACAAAACACGTCAAAAAAAAAAAAAAAAAAAAAAAAAAGAAAGGGATCACCCCCAAAATTGGAAGAAAATCCTTCAAAATCATAGATCCACCCCAAAACCACCCTAAACCTACCTGATGATCTCCAAAACCCACAATTTACAATTTTCCAACATGATGACCATGGAAAACCCAACGAAACCCAACGGAGACCCCAAAAGAAGTCAAAAACACCCCAAACAAGAACGGGATAAACCCTAAAAACGAAAGAAAACCCCAAAAGCCATAGATCCACACCAAAAGTCCCCCTAAACCTACCTGATGTTCTCCAAAACCCACAATTTACACTTTTCCACCATGATGACCACGGAAAACCCAACAGAGAACCCAAAACACGTCAAAAACACCCCAAACAAGAACAGGATCACCCCCAAAACCAAAGAAAACCCCAAAAAGCACGGATCCAATCCCAAAACCACTCTAAACGTACCTGATGTTCTCCAAATCCAAATGTCCACTCCCAACCACCATAAAACCCATTAGGAACTCAACGAAACCCAACGGAAACCCCAAAACACGTCAAAAACACCCCAAAAAATAACTGAATCAGAAGAAAAAACACCAAAAACTATGAATTTCCCCACAAAACCACCCTAAACTCACCTGATCTTCTTCAAAACCCACAATCCACTCCCATTTCCCTTAAGGACCAACGAGAATCCAACTAAAACCCAACGGACACCCCAAAACAAGTCAAAAACACCCCAAACAAGAACGGAATCACCCCCAAAACTGGAAGAAAATCCCCAAAAAACATAGATCCACCCCAAAACGACACTAAACCTACCTGATGTTCTCCAAAACACGCAAGTTAAACTTTTCCAACATGATGAAAAACAAGAACCCAACAAAACCCAACAGAGACCCCAAAACATGTCAAAAACACCCCAAAAAAAGAACGGGATCACCCCCAAAACTGGAAGAAAATTCCCCCCCAAAAAATTTACAATTTTCACCATGATGACCAACATGAACCAAACGAAAACCCAAAAGGAGACACCAAAACACGTCAAAAACACCCCAAAAAAGAAAGGGATCACCCATAAACTGGAAGAAAATCCCCAAAAAGCACAGATCCAATCCCAAAACCAGCCTAAACCTACCTGATGTTCTCCAAAACCCACAAATTTACCCTTTTCCACCATGATGACCATGGAAAACCCAACGAAACCCACTGGAGACAAAAAACATGTCAAAAAAAAACAAAAAAAAACAAAAAACAAACAAAAAAGAACAGGATCTCCCCAAAAAAGAGAAGAAAACCCCAAATGCCATAGATCCACCCCAAAAGTCCCCCTAAGCCTACCTGATGTTCTCCAAAACCCACAATTTACCCTTTTTCACAATGATGACCAACGAGAACCCAACAAAACCCAACGGACAACCCCAAAACACGTCAAAAACATCCCAAAAAAGAACAGGATCACCCCAAAAAACAGAAGAAAACCCCAAATACCATGAATCCACCCCAAAAGTCCCCCTAAACCTACCTGAAGTTCTCCAAAACCCACAATTTACCCTTTTCCACCAAGATGCCAACAGAAAACCCAACGAAAACCCAACAGAGACATCAAAACATGTCAAAAACACCCCAAAAAAGAACGGGATAACCCCCAAAACTGGAAGAAAATCCCCAAAAAGCATGGATCCAATTCCAAAACCACCCTAAACCTACCTGATCTTCTCCAAATCCCAAAGTCCACTCCCAACCACCATAAAACCCATTAGGAACTCAACAAAATGCAACAGAAACCCCAAAACACCTCAAAAACACCCCCAAAAGCAAACCGGATCAGAAGAAAATACGTGATTTAACCCCAAGAAAACCCTTAAACCTACCTGATCTTCTCCAAATCCCAAAATCCACTCCCACCCACCATAAAACCCATTAGGAACTCAACAAAACGCAACGGAAACCCCAAAACACGTCAAAAACACCCCAAAAAAGAACTGGTTCAACCCCAACAACGAAAGAAAACCCCAAAAGCCATAGATCCACACCAAAAATCCCCCTAAACCAACCTGAAGTTCTCCAAAACCCACAATTTACACTTTTCCACATTGATGACCATGGAAAACCCAACGAAACCCAACGGAGACCACAAAACACGTCAAAAAAAAAAAAAAAAAAAAAAAAAAAAAAAAAAAAAAGAAAGGGATCACCCCCAAAATTGGAAGAAAATCCTTCAAAATCATAGATCCACCCCAAAACCACCCTAAACCTACCTGATGATCTCCAAAACCCACAATTTACAATTTTCCAACATGATGACCATGGAAAACCCAACGAAACCCAACGGAGACCCCAAAAGAAGTCAAAAACACCCCAAACAAGAACGGGATAAACCCTAAAAACGAAAGAAAACCCCAAAAGCCATAGATCCACACCAAAAGTCCCCCTAAACCTACCTGATGTTCTCCAAAACCCACAATTTACACTTTTCCACCATGATGACCACGGAAAACCCAACAGAGAACCCAAAACACGTCAAAAACACCCCAAACAAGAACAGGATCACCCCCAAAACCAAAGAAAACCCCAAAAAGCACGGATCCAATCCCAAAACCACTCTAAACGTACCTGATGTTCTCCAAATCCAAATGTCCACTCCCAACCACCATAAAACCCATTAGGAACTCAACGAAACCCAACGGAAACCCCAAAACACGTCAAAAACACCCCAAAAAATAACTGAATCAGAAGAAAAAACACCAAAACTATGAATTTCCCCCACAAAACCACCCTAAACTCACCTGATCTTCTTCAAAACCCACAATCCACTCCCATTTCCCTTAAGGACCAACGAGAATCCAACTAAAACCCAACGGACACCCCAAAACAAGTCAAAAACACCCCAAACAAGAACGGAATCACCCCCAAAACTGGAAGAAAATCCCCAAAAAACATAGATCCACCCCAAAACGACACTAAACCTACCTGATGTTCTCCAAAACACGCAAGTTAAACTTTTCCAACATGATGAAAAACAAGAACCCAACAAAACCCAACAGAGACCCCAAAACATGTCAAAAACACCCCAAAAAAGAACGGGATCACCCCCAAAACTGGAAGAAAATTCCCCCCCCCAAAAATTTACAATTTTCACCATGATGACCAACATGAACCAAACGAAAACCCAAAAGGAGACACCAAAACACGTCAAAAACACCCCAAAAAAGAAAGGGATCACCCATAAACTGGAAGAAAATCCCCAAAAAGCACAGATCCAATCCCAAAACCAGCCTAAACCTACCTGATGTTCTCCAAAACCCACAAATTTACCCTTTTCCACCATGATGACCATGGAAAACCCAACGAAACCCAATGGAGACAAAAAACATGTCAAAAAAAAAAAACAAAAAACAAAAAACAAACAAAAAAGAACAGGATCTCCCCAAAAAAGAGAAGAAAACCCCAAATGCCATAGATCCACCCCAAAAGTCCCCCTAAGCCTACCTGATGTTCTCCAAAACCCACAATTTACCCTTTTTCACAATGATGACCAACGAGAACCCAACAAAACCCAACGGACAACCCCAAAACACGTCAAAAACACCCCAAAAAAGAACAGGATCACCCCAAAAAACAGAAGAAAACCCCAAATACCATGAATCCACCCCAAAAGTCCCCCTAAACCTACCTGAAGTTCTCCAAAACCCACAATTTACCCTTTTCCACCAAGATGCCAACAGAAAACCCAACGAAACCCAACAGAGACATCAAAACATGTCAAAAACACCCCAAAAAAGAACGGGATAACCCCCAAAACTGGAAGAAAATCCCCAAAAAGCATGGATCCAATTCCAAAACCACCCTAAACCTACCTGATCTTCTCCAAATCCCAAAGTCCACTCCCAACCACCATAAAACCCATTAGGAACTCAACAAAATGCAACAGAAACCCCAAAACACCTCAAAAACACCCCAAAAGCAAACCGGATCAGAAGAAAATACGTGATTTAACCCCAAGAAAACCCTTAAACCTACCTGATCTTCTCCAAATCCCAAAATCCACTCCCACCCACCATAAAACCCATTAGGAACTCAACAAAACGCAACGGAAACCCCAAAACACGTCAAAAACACCCCAAAAAAGAACTGGATCAGAAGGAAAAAAAAAACAAAACTATGCATTTCCCTCCCAAATCACCCTAAACTTACCTGATCTTCTTCAAAACCCACAATCCACTCCCGTTTAGCTTAACGACCAACGAGAACCCAACAAAACCCAACGGAGACCCCAAAAACGTCAAAAACACCCCAAAAAAGAACTGGTTCAACCCCAACAACGAAAGAAAACCCCAAAAGCCATAGATCCACACCAAAAATCCCCCTAAACCAACCTGAAGTTCTCCAAAACCCACAATTTACACTTTTCCACATTGATGACCATGGAAAACCCAACGAAACCCAACCGAGACCACAAAACACGTCAAAAAAAAAAAAAAAAAAAAAAAAAAAAAAAAAAAAGAAAGGGATCACCCCCAAAATTGGAAGAAAATCCTTCAAAATCATAGATCCACCCCAAAACCACCCTAAACCTACCTGATGATCTCCAAAACCCACAATTTACAATTTTCCAACATGATGACCATGGAAAACCCAACGAAACCCAACGGAGACCCCAAAAGAAGTCAAAAACACCCCAAACAAGAACGGGATAAACCCTAAAAACGAAAGAAAACCCCAAAAGCCATAGATCCACACCAAAAGTCCCCCTAAACCTACCTGATGTTCTCCAAAACCCACAATTTACACTTTTCCACCATGATGACCACGGAAAACCCAACAGAGAACCCAAAACACGTCAAAAACACCCCAAACAAGAACAGGATCACCCCCAAAACCAAAGAAAACCCCAAAAAGCACGGATCCAATCCCAAAACCACTCTAAACGTACCTGATGTTCTCCAAATCCAAATGTCCACTCCCAACCACCATAAAACCCATTAGGAACTCAACGAAACCCAACGGAAACCCCAAAACACGTCAAAAACACCCCAAAAAATAACTGAATCAGAAGAAAAAACACCAAAAACTATGAATTTCCCCCACAAAACCACCCTAAACTCACCTGATCTTCTTCAAAACCCACAATCCACTCCCATTTCCCTTAAGGACCAACGAGAATCCAACTAAAACCCAACGGACACCCCAAAACAAGTCAAAAACACCCCAAACAAGAACGGAATCACCCCCAAAACTGGAAGAAAATCCCCAAAAAACATAGATCCACCCCAAAACGACACTAAACCTACCTGATGTTCTCCAAAACACGCAAGTTAAACTTTTCCAACATGATGAAAAACAAGAACCCAACAAAACCCAACAGAGACCCCAAAACATGTCAAAAACACCCCAAAAAAGAACGGGATCACCCCCAAAACTGGAAGAAAATTCCCCCCCCAAAAATTTACAATTTTCACCATGATGACCAACATGAACCAAACGAAAACCCAAAAGGAGACACCAAAACACGTCAAAAACACCCCAAAAAAGAAAGGGATCACCCATAAACTGGAAGAAAATCCCCAAAAAGCACAGATCCAATCCCAAAACCAGCCTAAACCTACCTGATGTTCTCCAAAACCCACAAATTTACCCTTTTCCACCATGATGACCATGGAAAACCCAACGAAACCCAATGGAGACAAAAAACATGTCAAAAAAAAAAAACAAAAAACAAAAAACAAACAAAAAAGAACAGGATCTCCCCAAAAAAGAGAAGAAAACCCCAAATGCCATAGATCCACCCCAAAAGTCCCCCTAAGCCTATCTCCAAAACCCACAATTTACCCTTTTTCACAATGATGACCAACGAGAACCCAACAAAACCCAACGGACAACCCCAAAACACGTCAAAAACACCCCAAAAAAGAACAGGATCACCCCAAAAAACAGAAGAAAACCCCAAATACCATGAATCCACCCCAAAAGTCCCCCTAAACCTACCTGAAGTTCTCCAAAACCCACAATTTACCCTTTTCCACCAAGATGCCAACAGAAAACCCAACGAAACCCAACAGAGACATCAAAACATGTCAAAAACACCCCAAAAAAGAACGGGATAACCCCCAAAACTGGAAGAAAATCCCCAAAAAGCATGGATCCAATTCCAAAACCACCCTAAACCTACCTGATCTTCTCCAAATCCCAAAGTCCACTCCCAACCACCATAAAACCCATTAGGAACTCAACAAAATGCAACAGAAACCCCAAAACACCTCAAAAACACCCCAAAAGCAAACCGGATCAGAAGAAAATACATACGTGATTTAACCCCAAGAAAACCCTTAAACCTACCTGATCTTCTCCAAATCCCAAAATCCACTCCCACCCACCATAAAACCCATTAGGAACTCAACAAAACGCAACGGAAACCCCAAAACACGTCAAAAAACACCCCAAAAAAGAACTGGATCAGAAGGAAAAAAAAAACAAAACTATGCATTTCCCTCCCAAATCACCCTAAACTTACCTGATCTTCTTCAAAACCCACAATCCACTCCCGTTTAGCTTAACGACCAACGAGAACCCAACAAAACCCAACGGAGACCCCAAAAACGTCAAAAACACCCCAAAAAAGAACTGGTTCAACCCCAACAACGAAAGAAAACCCCAAAAGCCATAGATCCACACCAAAAATCCCCCTAAACCAACCTGAAGTTCTCCAAAACCCACAATTTACACTTTTCCACATTGATGACCATGGAAAACCCAACGAAACCCAACGGAGACCACAAAACACGTCAAAAAAAAAAAAAAAAAAAAAAAAAAAAAAAAAAAAGAAAGGGATCACCCCCAAAATTGGAAGAAAATCCTTCAAAATCATAGATCCACCCCAAAACCACCCTAAACCTACCTGATGATCTCCAAAACCCACAATTTACAATTTTCCAACATGATGACCATGGAAAACCCAACGAAACCCAACGGAGACCCCAAAAGAAGTCAAAAACACCCCAAACAAGAACGGGATAAACCCTAAAAACGAAAGAAAACCCCAAAAGCCATAGATCCACACCAAAAGTCCCCCTAAACCTACCTGATGTTCTCCAAAACCCACAATTTACACTTTTCCACCATGATGACCACGGAAAACCCAACAGAGAACCCAAAACACGTCAAAAACACCCCAAACAAGAACAGGATCACCCCCAAAACCAAAGAAAACCCCAAAAAGCACGGATCCAATCCCAAAACCACTCTAAACGTACCTGATGTTCTCCAAATCCAAATGTCCACTCCCAACCACCATAAAACCCATTAGGAACTCAACGAAACCCAACGGAAACCCCAAAACACGTCAAAAACACCCCAAAAAATAACTGAATCAGAAGAAAAAACACCAAAAACTATGAATTTCCCCACAAAACCACCCTAAACTCACCTGATCTTCTTCAAAACCCACAATCCACTCCCATTTCCCTTAAGGACCAACGAGAATCCAACTAAAACCCAACGGACACCCCAAAACAAGTCAAAAACACCCCAAACAAGAACGGAATCACCCCCAAAACTGGAAGAAAATCCCCAAAAAACATAGATCCACCCCAAAACGACACTAAACCTACCTGATGTTCTCCAAAACACGCAAGTTAAACTTTTCCAACATGATGAAAAACAAGAACCCAACAAAACCCAACAGAGACCCCAAAACATGTCAAAAACACCCCAAAAAAGAACGGGATCACCCCCAAAACTGGAAGAAAATTCCCCCCCCAAAAATTTACAATTTTCACCATGATGACCAACATGAACCAAACGAAAACCCAAAAGGAGACACCAAAACACGTCAAAAACACCCCAAAAAAGAAAGGGATCACCCATAAACTGGAAGAAAATCCCCAAAAAGCACAGATCCAATCCCAAAACCAGCCTAAACCTACCTGATGTTCTCCAAAACCCACAAATTTACCCTTTTCCACCATGATGACCATGGAAAACCCAACGAAACCCAATGGAGACAAAAAACATGTCAAAAAAAAAAAACAAAAAAACAAAAAACAAACAAAAAAGAACAGGATCTCCCCAAAAAAGAGAAGAAAACCCCAAATGCCATAGATCCACCCCAAAAGTCCCCCTAAGCCTACCTGATGTTCTCCAAAACCCACAATTTACCCTTTTTCACAATGATGACCAACGAGAACCCAACAAAACCCAACGGACAACCCCAAAACACGTCAAAAACATCCCAAAAAAGAACAGGATCACCCCAAAAAACAGAAGAAAACCCCAAATACCATGAATCCACCCCAAAAGTCCCCCTAAACCTACCTGAAGTTCTCCAAAACCCACAATTTACCCTTTTCCACCCAGATGCCAACAGAAAACCCAACAAAACCCAACAGAGACATCAAAACATGTCAAAAACACCCCAAAAAAGAACGGGATAACCCCCAAAACTGGAAGAAAATCCCCAAAAAGCATGGATCCAATTCCAAAACCACCCTAAACCTACCTGATCTTCTCCAAATCCCAAAGTCCACTCCCAACCACCATAAAACCCATTAGGAACTCAACAAAATGCAACAGAAACCCCAAAACACCTCAAAAACACCCCAAAAGCAAACCGGATCAGAAGAAAATACGTGATTTAACCCCAAGAAAACCCTTAAACCTACCTGATCTTCTCCAAATCCCAAAATCCACTCCCACCCACCATAAAACCCATTAGGAACTCAACAAAACGCAACGGAAACCCCAAAACACGTCAAAAACACCCCAAAAAAGAACTGGATCAGAAGGAAAAAAAAAACAAAACTATGCATTTCCCTCCCAAATCACCCTAAACTTACCTGATCTTCTTCAAAACCCACAATCCACTCCCGTTTAGCTTAACGACCAACGAGAACCCAACAAAACCCAACGGAGACCCCAAAAACGTCAAAAACACCCCAAAAAAGAACTGGTTCAACCCCAACAACGAAAGAAAACCCCAAAAGCCATAGATCCACACCAAAAATCCCCCTAAACCAACCTGAAGTTCTCCAAAACCCACAATTTACACTTTTCCACATTGATGACCATGGAAAACCCAACGAAACCCAACCGAGACCACAAAACACGTCAAAAAAAAAAAAAAAAAAAAAAGAAAGGGATCACCCCCAAAATTGGAAGAAAATCCTTCAAAATCATAGATCCACCCAAAACCACCCTAAACCTACCTGATGATCTCCAAAACCCACAATTTACAATTTTCCAACATGATGACCATGGAAAACCCAACGAAACCCAACGGAGACCCCAAAAGAAGTCAAAAACACCCCAAACAAGAACGGGATAAACCCTAAAAACGAAAGAAAACCCCAAAAGCCATAGATCCACACCAAAAGTCCCCCTAAACCTACCTGATGTTCTCCAAAACCCACAATTTACACTTTTCCACCATGATGACCACGGAAAACCCAACAGAGAACCCAAAACACGTCAAAAACACCCCAAACAAGAACAGGATCACCCCCAAAACCAAAGAAAACCCCAAAAAGCACGGATCCAATCCCAAAACCACTCTAAACGTACCTGATGTTCTCCAAATCCAAATGTCCACTCCCAACCACCATAAAACCCATTAGGAACTCAACGAAACCCAACGGAAACCCCAAAACACGTCAAAAACACCCCAAAAAATAACTGAATCAGAAGAAAAAACACCAAAAACTATGAATTTCCCCACAAAACCACCCTAAACTCACCTGATCTTCTTCAAAACCCACAATCCACTCCCATTTCCCTTAAGGACCAACGAGAATCCAACTAAAACCCAACGGACACCCCAAAACAAGTCAAAAACACCCCAAACAAGAACGGAATCACCCCCAAAACTGGAAGAAAATCCCCAAAAAACATAGATCCACCCCAAAACGACACTAAACCTACCTGATGTTCTCCAAAACACGCAAGTTAAACTTTTCCAACATGATGAAAAACAAGAACCCAACAAAACCCAACAGAGACCCCAAAACATGTCAAAAACACCCCAAAAAAGAACGGGATCACCCCCAAAACTGGAAGAAAATTCCCCCCCCAAAAATTTACAATTTTCACCATGATGACCAACATGAACCAAACGAAAACCCAAAAGGAGACACCAAAACACGTCAAAAACACCCCAAAAAAGAAAGGGATCACCCATAAACTGGAAGAAAATCCCCAAAAAGCACAGATCCAATCCCAAAACCAGCCTAAACCTACCTGATGTTCTCCAAAACCCACAAATTTACCCTTTTCCACCATGATGACCATGGAAAACCCAACGAAACCCAATGGAGACAAAAAACATGTCAAAAAAAAAAACAAAAAAACAAAAAACAAACAAAAAAGAACAGGATCTCCCCAAAAAAGAGAAGAAAACCCCAAATGCCATAGATCCACCCCAAAAGTCCCCCTAAGCCTACCTGATGTTCTCCAAAACCCACAATTTACCCTTTTTCACAATGATGACCAACGAGAACCCAACAAAACCCAACGGACAACCCCAAAACACGTCAAAAACATCCCAAAAAAGAACAGGATCACCCCAAAAAACAGAAGAAAACCCCAAATACCATGAATCCACCCCAAAAGTCCCCCTAAACCTACCTGAAGTTCTCCAAAACCCACAATTTACCCTTTTCCACCCAGATGCCAACAGAAAACCCAACAAAACCCAACAGAGACATCAAAACATGTCAAAAACACCCCAAAAAAGAACGGGATAACCCCCAAAACTGGAAGAAAATCCCCAAAAAGCATGGATCCAATTCCAAAACCACCCTAAACCTACCTGATCTTCTCCAAATCCCAAAGTCCACTCCCAACCACCATAAAACCCATTAGGAACTCAACAAAATGCAACAGAAACCCCAAAACACCTCAAAAACACCCCAAAAGCAAACCGGATCAGAAGAAAATACGTGATTTAACCCCAAGAAAACCCTTAAACCTACCTGATCTTCTCCAAATCCCAAAATCCACTCCCACCCACCATAAAACCCATTAGGAACTCAACAAAACGCAACGGAAACCCCAAAACACGTCAAAAACACCCCAAAAAAGAACTGGATCAGAAGGAAAAAAAAAACAAAACTATGCATTTCCCTCCCAAATCACCCTAAACTTACCTGATCTTCTTCAAAACCCACAATCCACTCCCGTTTAGCTTAACGACCAACGAGAACCCAACAAAACCCAACGGAGACCCCAAAAACGTCAAAAACACCCCAAAAAAGAACTGGTTCAAC